>NC_138295.1:81545000-81780000 GCF_965601325.2 Salmo salar
GCTGGCCCATGTTGACTCCAATGCTTCCCACAGTTGTGTAAAGTTGGCTGTTAGTCCTTTGGGTGGTGGTCCATTCTAAATACACACGGGAAACTGTTGAGTGTGAAAAACCCAGCAGTGTTGCAGTTCTTCACACAAACCAGTGTGCCTGGCACCTACTACCATACCCGGTTCAAAGGCACTTCAATCTTTTGTCTTGCCCTTCATCCTCTGAATGGCACACATATACAATCCATGTCTCAATTGTCTCAAGAATTAAAAATGATTCTTAACCTGTCTCCTCCCCTTCATCTACACTGATTGAAGTGGATGTAACAAGTTGCATCAATAAGGGATAATAGCTTTCACCTGGATTCACCTGGTCAGTCTATGTCTGGAAGAGCAGGTGTTCTTAATGTTTTGTATACTCAGTGTATATAATATTATTTTATTATATACAGTACCAGTCAAAAGTTTGGACACACCTACTCATTCAAGGGTTTTTCTTTATTTTTACTATTTTCTACATTGTAGAATAATAGTGAAGACATCAAAACTATGAAATAACACATATGGAATCATGTAGTAAGCAAAAAAGTATTTTAGATTCTTCAAAGTAGCATTTTCTCAACCAGCTTCACCTGGGATTATTTTCCAACAGTCTTGAAGGAGTTCCCATATATGCTGAGCACTTGCTGGCTGCTTTTCCTTCACTCTGCAGTCCAACTCATCTCAAACCGTCTCAATTGGGTTGAGGTCGGGTGATTGTGGAGACCAGGTCATCTGATGCAGCACTCCATCACTCTCCTTATTGGTAAAATAGCCCTTACACAGCCTTGAGGTGTGTTGGGTCATTGTCCTGTTGAAAAACAAATGATAGTTCCACTAACTGCAAACCAGAAGGGATGGCATATCGCTGCAGAATGCTGTAGTAGCCATGCTGGTTAAGTGTGCCTTGAACTCTAAATAAATCACAGTGTCACCAGCAAAGCACCCCCACACCACGACACCTCCTCCGCCATGCTTCACGGTGGGAACCCCACATGCGGAGATCATCCATTCACCTACTCTTCATCTCACAAAGACATGGCAGTTGGAACCAAAAATCTAAAATTTAGACTCATCAGACCAAAGGACAGATTTCCACCGGTCGAATGTTAATTGCTCGTGTTTCTTGGCTCAAGCAAGTCTCTAATTCTTATTGGTGTCCTTTAGTAGTGGTTTCTTTGCAGCAATTCAACCATGAAGGCCTGATTCACGCAGTCTCCTCTGAACAGTTGATGTTTAGATGTGTCTGTTACTTGAACTCTGTGAAGCATTTATTTGGGCTGCAATTTCTGAGGTTGGTAACTCTAATTAACTTTTAATTTGCAGCAGAGGTAACTTTGAGGTACAGGTGAACCTGTAGCCATATTACTTCAACAGCATTTGACATGAGATCCTCTCTAGGCTTTATAGGAATATGACTCTGAATATCAATAGAAATACCTCTCTTGCCGTTCCTGTCTCTTCTGTAGATGTTATAACCATATATTGCTACCACTGTATCATCAAAGGAATTATCTAAGTGAGTTTCAGATATAGCCAGTATAGGAATGCTTTCTGTTATTAGCAAGTTGATTTCATGAACCTTGTTTCTTATGTTAATATGGGCTATTTTTTGCGCTTTTCTGGGAATCTTGATTGTTTTTATTGCTTTACTGGGATTCTTATCAGAGGAAGACATGACAACGATATTTATATTAGAACTGATAGGGTTCACTGTTTAGTGGGATTCTTGCTATGGCAAAACATCTCAGTGCTAACAGTATAACTCAGGTTCATAGGCACATGATTACTGCTGACAATAGCTGTCGGATTGACAGAAGCATTTAGAGTAACAAATTTCGTTACTTACATTGTGACTGCCAACACCCCTGGGAAAATGTACATTTGCAGCAGCCCTTCAACAACTCAGCAACACAATAGTAGGGATTATCTGAGCAGGGCTTGGGTCACTGATAAGTCATTGTCTCAACGCGGCTTTGAAATGCGAGGAAAGGGCCCAGGCACCAAGATGACTTGGATGGACTTTATCATTCCTGTAGAGCATATTGTTTCCAAAAGTTGTCTATAAAAGTTATGCCAACAAAGCTTTTATACTGTAATGCCAGTAGCCCACTGAATCTTTGCTGCCGCAGCCCAGCGATGGCACTGGGCCTGAAATAATCGCCTGCTTTCTGGAGTCTTTCAGAGTTGAAATGAGTTCCTTAAAATCCAGTGTCGGCAGTTCCGAGCTTGCCCTCCTAATGTCGTTTGACCCCCCATATGATTGTCTAAAACACAAAATCTGATTTTATCAAAACAAACACGTCTGTGCTGTGCAACATGAAAACAGTTGAACAATCTTCCTGTGGTTTGGTAAAAAGATGACACCTATTTTGGAATGAACTTTTTTTTACTGCTCTAATTACATTGGTAACCAGTTTATAATAGCAATAAGGCACCTCCGCATTGCATCACGCCTAAGAACAGCCCTTAGTGGTATATTGGCCATATACCATAACTCTGGCCGTATTGCTTAAATATAACATAAATAACTCATGAGCTTAGTTCAACTGTTGTACCCCATCAGAACCCAACATAGCTTGTTTTACAATGTTTATTAACAAAAGTAAACTATATAGCCTCAAAACACAGCTAAAACTCTCATTTAGATATTATGGATGATTCATACAAAGCTAAAGATTTGAGTGGTGACACTTCTCCAGCCAATCCCTCAGCTTTTTACCAAAACAAAGGGGAGGGGGGTGCATTGTTAGCTTCAAATGCTGATGGCCGCTTGAAATCTAAAACTTAAAATCAACAAAAATGACCTGATCAAAATTACAGCTAGCTTCGTTCTTTGTGTGTATTTGGGGCTTTTAGGTTTCATCCATCACCCAAATCCAATGCAAAACGTACTGAAGCGTCAGAGCTGAATGTTGCCCGGATTGAGGTTTCTGGGCTTTCAATGTTAAACTACGGGCTATAGCACCACCACCTGGTTCATGTCTTCAACTGGCCTCTCTTCAGAGTTCAGACCTACTGATTGGTTACACATCCATTAGATATCAGAATAAAACTGACCTGTGACCAGAAACAGTGTTATTCATCTGGAGGGTCAAAGTTAGTACTATTCCCATTAAATAACTTGATGGAAAAAAGTTAACATAAGAATTAACAGAATTTATTTTTATTTAAAAACACTTCAGAAGATGAATTAACATAAATTCCAAAACATGACTTTCTCAACAGCTGAGGCCCCAAAAAAAAAACAAAAAAAATTGAGCGTCGGGGTCTGAAGCTTTACATCCTGACATGTGCTTTGTGTTTATTAAAAATAAAAAAGGACAGATATTGCATGTTTAAAAAAAACAAAAAAAAAACAAGCAAACACTACACAGAAAAGATAAAAGGTCTATTTACATAGTCATACAAGTTTCAAATTCTTGCACAGTAAAACCATAAAACTCCAAACAGAAACAAAAAGGAGGCAGAAAATATTTTTTTGCCCCATTGGGATATGACAGAAGTCCAGGATACCAAGTTGGATTCAGGAAAGATGAGACCATTAACTGTGTACCTGTTTATCACCAGGTCCTTCTCAGAGATTGGGTCCACCTGAGCTTTAGTATGTCACTAAACTGGTCCAGAATTAACTCAGTGTAGCCTGAATACGAATTAGCTCTTTAAACACACCTCTAGGGCTTCCTTGATGACGATCAGCGCTATAGTAAGAGACCTGAAAACTACATTACCCAGTGACCTGAAAACTACATCGCCCAGAGTCATCTGCAGCCCTAGCACAATACATAAAAAAAAATAAAAAAAAACTTACAAGTTGGCTGTTTGATTGTGGAATTAAAAGTGAATTGATGACACCGCGACCGGACAAACTTTAAAGGTATCAAATCCCAGGGCCTAAACAAAGTACTTAGGAAACAGTCAGCAATCCCTACAATACAGCACAGGTAGGGTACATATAGTGTAGGTGAACAGATAGGAGGGGCTAACAACTCACTAAGGTTCCTTTCTGCCCGGGTCACTGTTAAACATTACTCGTTGGCCACCTGTCTACATATAAACCATTGGAGGCTGGTGGGAGTAGCTACAGGAGGATTGTAATGGCTGGAATGGAACCGAGTCAAACGTGTGGTTTCCATATGTTTGATGTGGTTGATACCAGAGTGGCACAGCGGTCTAAGGCACTGCTCTCAGTGCTAGAGGTGTAACTACAGACCCTGGTTCAATTCCAGGCTGTATCACAACCGGCTATGATTGGGAGTCCCATAGGGCGGCGCACAATTGGCCCAGCGTTGTCCAGGTTAGGGGTTGGCCGTCATTGTAAATAAGAATTTGTTCTTAACCGACTTACCTAGTTAAATAAATGTTAAAAAATATATACATCGTTCCATTGATTCCAGTCTAGCCATAACAATGAGCCTGTCCTCCTATAGCTCCTCCCATATAAACATTACTATGAGCCAACCAGACAGCACATGGAGCTTTTCGCTTGACAACTAAAGTCTTGGGAGAACATGGCATAGGAGACAATCACAACCAGATGGAGTTGAAATGGGCCACTACAACTTCTCAAACATCACCTTGTCTGAACGCTATAGCCCCTCCTCACATCTGTCATGTTCCAAAACCACATTCCATTTTATAATTCTAAACCGCTTTCCTTTTTGTATGGAACATGTACAAAACAAATTAAAACACTTAGATTCTACAGTAATATCTATGGTACACAAAAAAAAGATATTCACAAACTATTTCCTGTTCCTGTTGTTCTAGCCTAGTTGTGATCCTATGCTGTTACAGGAGGGGCTAGTCGTCATCTCCATCGCTGTCATCTCCCTCGTCCTCCGCATCCCTCTTCCGTTTCTCTCCCTGGACTCCTACTCCATCCTCTTCCTCCTCCTCTTCAACATAGTCATCATCATCTTCCTCATCCTAGGGCCAGAACATTTCAATCAACATGAACAAGTAGAAAGCAGCAGGTGGCTGCGGTAATCCCCTAACCTAACGTAGCAGGTGGAGAAAGATGCCTGAGCGGAGTCCCTACTTCTATTTTAAGGGGAAACAGAACATAGGTTGAAAATACTCCATCCCCGACAATCTGAAACATCTGCTTTCTGTCGTCAACACCACCAAGGGTGGTAATCACTAGCTTTCTGGCAACGTGTAGAATCAGGAAATAAATGTAAATTGACATTTGCTGTGTATCCTCTAAGGGATTTGGACTATACACTGTCTCGTGTGTATCCTCTAAGGGACAGACTGTTAGCTGCACATGGGTTTGATGAATGATTACCTGAATGCCATCCTTCATCAGGTAGGACAGTCCCACCTCTTCACCCTCGGAACCCTCATCATCCTCGTCATCGTCCCCATCTCTGGTGGGGCCGGCTGTGTGCTCGTCATCTGTGGGGAGGACAACATTGGGTTAATTCTTTGTAATGGTCTAGGACAATGGCACATGTCTTAAGTTCATCCTCCCAGCCTTTCCTCAGTCTGTCCCCTCCCAGCCCTGTGTTGCTCACCATCATCAGCCTCTGAGTCTAGCCCCTCGTTGTCATCTGTGGGGAGGACAAATTTGGGTTAATTCTTTGTAATGCTCTAGGACAAGGGAACACGTCTCCTTTCCTCCCACCCTCAGCACGTCCCCCTCCCAGCCCCGTCGTTGCTCACCATCGTCAGCCTCTGAGTCTGGCACCTCGTTGTCTTCGTGGTCATAGCCGTCCAGGAAGGTGACCTGGGGCAGCAGCTCAAAGACACTCTCCCTGTAGTCCTCCAGAGTGGTGATCTCACAGCTGTACAGGTCCAGACTCTTCAGGTTCTTCAGGTTTTTCTGCAGTCACAATGTTGCTGTTAAGATTCTGTAATAATATTTCTGTGATTGGAATCCATTAAGTGGAATGTACTTTGTTTATGGGTTCCCTTACCAGAGGCTTCACAGTGCTGAGCTCCTTGATCTTGTTGCCGCTCAGGTTGAGATACGTCAGGTTGGGACACTTCTCAGACAGCTGGTCCAGGCCTCCAACGATCATGTTATCACTGATCTCCAGCTGAAGAGGACAGATATTGATTCATCTGAAAAAATACTATGTTCACAAGTATTATATAGTACAGACCAAAAAAATGGCTTAATATCTTATGCGTCGTCCACTTGACTACTATAGTATGTGGCTAGACAGATTAATACTTTTTACTTGTATTACATTTTGTTTTATGTGGGTGAACCATCTTAACCTCTCCATGACCTGTGGAAAAATAAGATCTTGGACAGGAGATGATGCTCACCTTGAGCAGTTTTGGCAGGGAGGGCAGCTTAGCCAGGGAGGTGAGCCCCACGTTGACCATGCTGAGGAACTCCAGCTCCTTGTAGTCATCTGACAGCCCTTCCACCTCTCCATCACTGGACCGACAGTTGTCCACCACCAGCTCAGCCACCTGTGGAACAGAATCATTGAGTTTGTTTTTATGAACTTGTTGCTATATTGTGCAAGAAATAGAGAATATGAATAAATGACGTAGCATACTAGTATTCGTTTTGAACTACGCTAGAGAATGTCAACATCCTTCCTGCCTGCAACTCCCCCTCATCATATTAAAGTTAGCTCATGATCATAGAATGCGCGCGGTCACTATCACCAGCCAGAGAAGTCATTAATTGTTACTGTCGCGGGAACTATAGCTAACTAACGTTACAAAGTAACACTAGCTACTAGCGGTCGTAGTTAGTTAGCCATAAAGTAACATATCTTGGTGAGGTTTAAATTGATCATGTGCTATTCATAACCCTTACAACGTCAACGGCCCAGCGTATAGCAATTGGCCAACACTTTCATACAACTTCAACTTCGTATCAACCGATGCAACATTTGATGCACGATGAAGTGTTAAAGAACGCAAGGCTACAAAGTAATTATCCGCACAACTATGGGCGGCATTCTGCACAACTTTACCTTGCAAAACGCCACGCGGGCGCATAGGTTGCATGAAATGCATTCCAAAGATAGGTACATATTGTAACTACCCATGTGATTGATAACGTTGTATTTGCGGAGAAGGCACATTCAGTTAGCTCGCTGTTTAAAATACCAAATAAACACTACTTTCACACAAGTCACTTCTATTCAGTATGCGCAAACAACTCCATTGTGTTCTTCAAAACAACTCGTGGAGCTGGTCGGCTCTACGCTAGCAAATCCAAGGATAATTTATTATAGGGCATTGCTGTCTAACTAACTAGGCTACTAAAGTCCATGTAGGCTACCAATAGTGTTTGATAATTCTTAACGTCGGCATTATTTGGGTTGGGAAAACTTGAACTCCATTAACAAACTAACGTTACCGGTTAGGAGTCTAGCTAGCCAGCATTGGCGCTAGCTACATGTAGCTAGCTAGCTGATGTCCTTGGTAGCGCTAACTCAGTCAGAGCAAGTCGCGCCACCATCAAGGTTCTGATCCTATTTTAGTCCGAATCGATTTCTATCGCATCCTCTTTGTGCTAACCACCCATATGTGATTTATTATCAGATATTGTGTTGGCACACCAGTTGTATACTATAAGTTAGCAAGCTAAAGAGTATCGCGCATCGTCATTTCGCATCCACCATGGTTGAGTCGTCATCCTTCACAAAATGCATTGGGAAATAAATAAATAAAGACGTAATACTATACCTCGGCTGGGGTCTTGTTCCTCAACTCCAAACTGATCCTCTTCTCCATCTCCATTTTGAAGACAAACGAAAGCACAAAATCAAAGGAAAAATGAAAATAAAAAGCCGACCACTCAAGCGCTCAGTCACTCCAACCTTCTTCTGTCTATGGCTGATAGGCGATAACCAAACCACCATGTTACCTCGCACCCAACCCCCTTTCTAAGACACGCCTTCTTCTGCATGAATATTACGTTTTTCTGTTTTTAATCATGCTATTGGGCCAGCTATTGCGCCATTCAACAGGGACCGCCCTAATTTACATAATATGGCTTGGTGGTAGTTGTAATAGGTCAGGATTGCGTGGTCATTTAATACAGGTCAACCAATGAGATGATTAATACCTCACTTTTAAACTTAGGATACGCCTCCTCTTTGTTCTCATTGGCGCCATTATCAAGTATCGACAGTTGATATAATGCTGTGTTCAAAACCAAGTGGGGAAAGTGGTCATTTCTAGTTGAGTAGTATCAAATAAAATTGTATTTGTCACATTTATTTAACCTTAATTTAACCAGGTAGGCAAGTTGAGAACAAGTTCTCATTTACAATTGCGACCTGGCCAAGACAAAGCAAGCAGTTTGACACATACAACAACATAGAGTTACACATGGAGTAAAACAAACATACAGCCAATAATATAGTAGAAAAATAAGTCTATATACAAAGTGAGCAAATGAGGTGAGATAAGGTAGGTAAAGGCAAAAAAGGCCATGGTGGCGAAGTAAATACAATATAGAAAGTAAAACACTGGAATGGTAGATTTGCAGTGGAAGAAAGTGCAAAGTAGGAATAGAAATATGGGGTGCAAAGGAGCAAAAATAAATAAATACAGTAGGGGAAGAGGTAGTTGTTTGGGCTAAATTATAGATGGGCTATGTACAGGTGCAGTGATCTGTGAGCTGCTCTGACAGCTGGTGCTTAAAGCTAGTGAGGGAGATAAGTGTTTCCAGTTTTAGAGATTTTTGTAGTTCGTTCCAGTCATTGGCAGCAGAGAACTGGAAGGAGAGGCGGCCGAAGGAGGAATTGGCTTTGGGGGTGACCAGAGAGATATACCTGCTGGAGCACGGGCTACAGGTGGGTGCTGCTATGGTGACCAGCGAGCTGAGATAAGGGGGAACTTTACATGCGCCGAATACAACAGTGAAATGCTTACTTACAAGCCCTAACCAACAATGCAGTTAAAAATAATAATAATTACAGAAAAATATACAGAAAAAAAGAATAAGAAATAAAAGTTACTAATAATTAAAGAGCAGCAGCAAAATAACAATAGTGAGGCTATATACAGGGGGTACCGGTACAGAGTCAATGTGTGGGGGCACTGGTTAGTCAAAGTAATTGAGGTACTATGTACATGTAGGTAGAGTTATTAAAGTGACTATGCATAGATAATAACAGAGAGTAGCAGCAGTGTAAAAAGGGGGGGGGGGGGGGGCAATGCAAATAGTCTGGGTAGCCATTTGATTAGATGTTCAGGAGTCTTATGGCTTGGGGGTAGAAGCTGTTTAGAAGCCTCTTGGACCAAGACTTGGCGCTCCGGTACCGCTTGCCATGCGGTAGCAGAGAGAACAGTCTATGACTAGGGTGGCTGGAGTCTTTGACAATTTTTAGGGCCTTCCTCTGACACCGCCTGGTAGAGAGGTCCTGGATGGCAGGAAGCTTGGCCCCAGTGATGTACTGGGCCGTACTCACTACTCTTTGTAGTGCCTTGCGGTCGGAGGCTGAGCAGTTGCCATACCAGGCAGTGATGCAACCAGTCAGGATGCTCTCGATAGTAAATACTAGTTGGATGCATTCATGCAATTTTAACTTGTTGAGAAACGCTGATTGGGTAATGTCAAACAAGCTGCGTCCACCATAAACTAAAAGTACAGCTATCATGCTCACAAACAAAATATAGTGTTCAAAAACAATATTAATAGATTGCTTTTTATAAATAATATTTTTTGTTGTTCCATTAAACTGCTGAAAATGCTGGTGATGTCAAAGATCAGCCTGTGGGAGAAGTTGGCGCTCAGGGATGATATAGGAGTTTTCACAAATTACCAGTTCGTGGGGCGTTCAAGTGTACTGAACAAAAATATAAATGCAACATGCAACAATTTCAATAATTTTACTGAGTTACAGTTCCTATAAGGAAATCAGTCCATTTAAATAAACAAATTAGGCACTAATCTATGGATTTCACATGACTGGGCAGGGGTGCAGCCATGGGGAGCCAGGCCCAGACAATCAAAATAAGTTTTAGAAAAATGAGCATTCAATTCTCTGGCAACAGCTCTGGTGGACATTCCTGCAGTCAGCATGCCGATTGCACGCTCCCTCAAAACCTGAGACATCTGTGGCATTGTGTTGCGTTTTATTGTCCCCAGCACAAGGTGTGCCTGTGTAATGATTGATCATGCTGTTTAATCAGCTTCTTGATATGCCACACCTGTCAGGAGGAGAAATGTTCACTAACAGGGATGTAACCAAATTTGTGCCAAAAAATATTGAGAAATAAGCTTTTTGTGCATATGGAAAAATTCTGGGATCTTTTATTTCAGCTCATGAAACATGGGTTTATATTTTTGTTCAGTATAGAGTTTCCCCAGTCGTATGTGGTAAATACCACCTTCCCAATTGGTTATAAATGCAGCGTTAGAGTGTTCCGCTATAATAAATGTAATGTATAATACACATTTTGACACTATGAAAATATTCAATATAAATACATTAGCATTTTGGTAAGTTACCAGACACTCTTATCCAGAGCGACTTTACAGTAAGTGCATTCAAGGCAGGTAAGACAACCACACATCAAAGTCATTGCAAGTAAATTATTTTCTCGATAAAGCATCTATCAGCAAAGTCTGTGCTAGTAAGCAAAGACAAGTATTTTCAAGTATTACATTTTTTAAAATGTGGTCCTCTGTGACTCAGTTGGTAGAGCATGGTGGTTCGATTCCTGGAACCAATCATATATAACAAATGGATGCATAATGAATGCATCCCTGTGGCTCAGTTGGTAGAGCATGGTGTTTGCAACGCCAGCATGGTGTGTGCATCGCCAGGGTTGTGGGTTCGATTCCCACGGGGGGCCAGTACAAAAAAAATGCATGAAATGAAATGTAAGCATTCACTACTACTAAGTTGCTCTGGATAAGAGCGTCTGCTAAATGACTAAAATGTAAATGTAAGTCACTTTGGATTAAAGTGTCTGCTAAATGGCATATATTATTCGAAATGTAATTAAAAACTAAGTAATCAACCCAACTTTCAAAACAAAGTAATTGAATGTTAGGCTTGGCAAGCCAGGCTGTGGGCTATTGCCTATTCCATTCTTTCATGCATGACAATGAGTGGCAACTGCGAGGAGTGGCATGATGGCACAAAAAGACTGAAACACAGGCTAAAACCAAGCTTATTGTGCTGATTTCCCTCCAGTGTGGCAAAAGTGTCTATTGAGCTTCACTATCTTCCTTCATAGTTCCCTGTGGCGCCCCCGTCCCATTTCAACACTAGCATAGTTCCCAGTAGGAACCTATGCATATAAATTATAGCTACACAATTTACTAGATGAGGTATGGCATCTCTTCCTTATATCAATACTGCTATTAGAAGATAATATTCATTCCATTTTATCCCATGTATCTCTATTTGATGATGTGTTGTACTGTGTTTATGTTGTAGTATCAGTGATGCTCACTAGATGTCAGGCAACACAATGTAGTGGGCTGATGGACTAACCTGCCAGAAGGTCATCTAGATGTCAGGCAACACAATGTAGTGTTCTGATGGACTAACCTGCCAGAAGGTCATCTAGATGTCAGGCAACACAATGTAGTGTTCTGATGGACTAACCTGCCAGAAGGTCATCTAGATGTCAGGCAACACAATGTAGTGTTCTGATGGACTAACCTGCCAGAAGGTCATCTAGATGTCAGGCAACACAATGTAGTGGGCTGATGGACTAACCTGCCAGAAGGTCATCTAGATGTCAGGCAACACAATGTAGTGTTCTGATGGACTAACCTTCCAGAAGGTCATCTAGATGTCAGGCAACACAATGTAGTGTTCTGATGGACTAACCTGCCAGAAGGTCATCTAGATGTCAGGCAACACAATGTAGTGGGCTGATGGACTAACCTGCCAGAAGGTCATCTAGATGTCAGGCAACACAATGTAGTGGGCTGATGGACTAACCTGCCAGAAGGTCATCTAGATGTCAGGCAACACAATGTAGTGGGCTGATGGACTAACCTGCCAGAAGGTCATCTAGATGTCAGGCAACACAATGTAGTGTTCTGATGGACTAACCTGCCAGAAGGTCATCTAGATGTCAGGCAACACAATGTAGTGGGTTGATGGACTAAACTGCCGGACAGCCATGGTCTGCTGACCTAGGGTTCAACGGCTTGCCTCTAGAGGCCTCTGCTTACTCTTTTTTTCTACTCAGACGAACTTGCTGAAAGGTTCTATTAATCGGAAGAATCAGACAGAAGCTCAGACGGCCGAACATTTGATTTATCTCCCAAAAATCTGTTTGTGGCTACAGCTGTTGGTGAGTTTAGATGTCTCACTTCTCAAAATTCAAAAGGCACTCGCACATCTGCCCTGTTGCAGGTGTATGGTAACAGTTGAATAAGATGAGAAAAAAGAAGAAACCAGCACACTGCTCTTGATAGTGTCACTGCTCTTTATTAAGCTTTACGTATCGACCTCAAGGCTTTCGTCAGAGCTTAATAAAGAGCAGTGATACTAGCAAGAGCAGTGTGCAGGTTTCTTCTTTTTTCTCACTTTTGACATGCTTTACGTTTTAAACTGTTTCTATACATTTACGGCCTTGTGTTTACAGCACTTTAAAATAGCTGACAGCTTGCGACACCATCTCCCATCTATGACTGTGCCTTAGTCCCGATTCTCCACACTTTTCCGTGGGGGGTGTGTGCAAGTGCACAATTTGAGAAAAGTGTGGAGAATCAGGGATGCACACAGCTTGACCTCTAAAGGGTCAACGACAGGTCATGGGTATGCCTGGCGATGTAATGATAGGCCCTTGAATTACATTAGAAAGGGGAATCCCACTGTCTATGGACTGGAGTGGGAGGTACTGTATGTAACATTTAGACAGCCCCGAGTCAAGCCAGTCTTGAAACACGTCAGGCACATGAAGCGAGCTTCTCATGACCTGGCTTTGCCTGTTAATACCAAGCAAGGGAGGGGTTTGGGGTTATTTTACAGCGTAGAGCTTTTTCAACACTTTTTTTTCCTGAAGATAATGTATCTGTCCATAAGTTGCTCTGTCTTGTATCTCACACAGAGAGATTAGAGTGTCAGAGCCCTGGTGTCGTGTCTTTGGCATCATTAAAACTGAAGACCTATTTGTCAAATAACTCTCTGTAATTATAATTACGCGATTAAACTGATTAATCATGTAACTGTAATTAACTAGGAAGTCGGGGCACCAAGGAAAATATTCAGATTACAAAGTTATAATTTTCCTAATATAACTTTCATAAATTTTAATATCTTATCAATTAGTCTTTGAATTAATTAATTATTATTTACCTCACATTAGTCTCATTCCAAACGTCGTAGATTGTTGGTTATCTGCACGAACCCAGTCTTCACTATGAGTCATCCATACATCAATTGTCTTAAAATCATTTATTTACTAACTAAGTAATTCACAGAAATGCATAACAAACAATAGATATGGTTACAAAAAAATGATAGAGGAATGTGCCCTAGTGGGCTAAACCGGCATGGCGGCTTGTTAGACAAAAGGGGAGTGGGGGGTCATCTGAGGAGACACTACAGAGGTGAATATTATAACAATTGAAATGCTAATCCTTTGCACATGAATGCTCACTCATTCGGGAACAATTGCAATCAATATATATATTTACGCTCAATGTGTCGTCGGGATCTCTGTTGAAAAGTTTGTTTCTGTTGGAGAGTCTGTCCGCCCTCTCTCTCTCTCTCTCTGGGTTGTGGTTAGAATGGATAGTTCAGAGTAACATTCATTCATGTCGTTATAGAATAGCTGTTTCAGCGGTTGTCGGTCTTCGCGTTCAATGATACCGAATTCCTAGCTGCAGACTAGTAATTAATATCAAAGACTTGTTCTTATTCTGTCGGTATCGATAGTCTAAGAGTTTAACCTCTATGGGCTAGGTGGGACGCTAGCGTGCCACCCGTGGTGCACTCCATCAACAGCAGGTGCATTTCAAGAGCAGCAAATTTGAATCCAAATAAATGTCAAAATTCAAATTTTTCAAAAATACAACTATTTTACACCATTTGAAAGATAAACATCTCCTTAATCTAACCACGTTTTACGATTTCAAAAAGGTTTTACGGCGAAAGCATAAATTTAGAGTATGTTAGGACAGTACATTTACAAGAGTTGTGTGTAATGTTTTGTCAAGTCAAAGACAGGGTCACCAAAACCATAAAACCAGCTAAAATGATGCACTAACCTTTTACAATCTCCATCAGATGACACTCCTAGGACATTATGTTAGACAATGCATGCATTTTTAGTTCTATCAAGTTCATATTTATATCCAAAAACAGCGTTTTACTATGGCATTGATGTTGAGGAAATCGTTTCCCTCCAATAACCGGCAGACAAGTCAGCGTCACAAATTAAATAATTAAAATTAGAAAACATTGGTAAAATATTATATTGTCATTTATAGATTTACATCTCTTGAACGCAATCAACTTGCCAGATTTAAAAATAACCTTACTGGGAAATCACACTTTGCAATAATCTGAGCACTGCGCCCAGAAAAATACGCGTTGCGATACAGACTAGACGTCATGTTGGGGAGATCTAAAATCGAAAATACTATGTAAATAATCCATTACCTTTGATTCTCTTCATCAGATGTCACTTCCAGGTATCACAGGTCCATAACGAATGTAGTTTTGTTCAAAAAAGCTCATCATTTATGTCCAAAAATCTCCGTCTTGTTAGCACATGATCTAAGCCAGCCGGACTTCTCGTCATGAACGAGGGGAAAAAATATATTTCCGTTCGTTCAAACATGTCAAACGTTGTATAGCATAAATCATTAGGGCCTTTTTTAACCAGAACATGAATAATATTCAAGGTGGACGAATGCATACTCTTTTATAACGTATTGGAACGAGGGTACCCAACATGAACTCGCGCGCCAGGTGTCTAATGGGACATCATCGTTCCATGGCTCTTATTCGGTCAGATCTCCCTCCAGAAGACTCAAAACACTTTGTAAAGGCTGGTGACATCTAGTGGAAGCAATAGGAAGCGCCAAAATATTCCTCAGCCCCTGTGTTTTTCAATGGGATAGGTTTAAAGTCAATACAACACATCAGGTATCCACTTCCTGTCAGAAAATGTCTCAGGGTTTTGCCTGCCAAATGAGTTCTGTTATACTCACAGACACCATTCAAACAGTTTTAGAAACTTTAGAGTGTTTTCTATCCATATATAATAAGTATATGCATATTCTAGTTACTGGGTAGGATTAGTAACCAGATTAAATCGGGTACATTTTTTTTATCCAGACGTGCAAATGCTGCCCCCTAGCCCTAACAGGTTAACCACGTGGTATAGTTAAAAGTTCAGCAAGAGAAATGCATGGTCTGCAACCTTTAGCCATCTCGTAATTGAGGTAAGCTCGGTCTCCTCTCAAACCTTGGCCCTCTCGTTATCGAGGTAAGCTGGTCTGGTGATAGAAAACCTAGGTGGGGGTTTTATTCGGGACACAGAAAAAGGCTGTCTCATGACGCCAGGTCCTGTCTGTGCCCCTGGGGGCGTGCCAATGACTTAGTGAAACTTTAAACAGAAATACAACTCTCTCACATTAACATCATTACATAGCATCCCATCATCTCACAAATAGCTTCATCCTTATTCATTCATTTTATACAACCATTAGATGTAAGTCTCATTCCAGAGACTCTTCTATAAACATGGTTATGGTAATGTGGCGGTATTGTCTCTCATGAGTTTCACAAAATTGTACCAAACGGACCAGTTCGTAGCTGGATTCTTCACCGATCTTTTATACATTCTCCAGAACATAAATATTGTTCAGACCTCCAGTTCTGTGAGGTGGAAGAAATTCCCTTGTTCTCTCTATGAAAACTCACTCTCTCTCTATACTGTGACCATGAGGAGATAGTCTCCTCCAGGAATTTACGATCTCTCTGACCACAGCAGCCTGGGTGTAGGAGACAACGGAGATGGTGCAGAGGTAGGGGGATGGTGCTCGCTGTGTCCAAAGAGGGCAACGTCATGACACTGGTTAATGCCACAGTGAGTGAGAGTGCTGCATCCAGATCACTTCTAGAATATACTTTATCACCCCTCCTTTGTAACACATAGCAGCCATTAGGAAATGAATAAGTAGCTGAAGTCATAACTTCGTTAAAAACCCCAAAACACCATCAGAGAAATACAACAGGTACACACACACATGCACCCACACGCTCGCACGCACACGCACGCACACACACACGCACACACACGCTCACACACACATTTTCCTACTCAATTGATGGCTTGTTTTACTCCTCCCATAGAGACTGTTTCCCAGCACCTGGGTGTCAGTCGTTTATGCCATGACCCCTGCCCCTTTGACCCCCAGGCCATTTCCATCAGTGTGACTCCTTCCAGATGTGTGTTACAGTGGCTGCGGTGGTTTTCATGGACTGTCTGGTTTAGAGGGTGCTGAACACGCTGCTCATGGTTTACTGACGGAACAAACAGCTTTGTCAACAGAAAATCCCACTGATGACAGGATTCAGTGTGAACTGTGCACTTTCCTTTGGGAGCATAGGGGATACCTGCGAGTGCAATATTTTTCCATCGGATAGGGTCCATGGAACAGCAATGTTTGATTAAATGGTTCATTGTGCAAAGCATTTTTTGTTTCTGTTGCCGTGATAATGTTTCCTTGCCTGAGACATGAGTACAGATGTTAGCCGCTAGCCTCATCTCATCGCTAAAGTCGCTAGCCTTTAGCTTGACATGTTAACACTGTCTCCTTCTGAGCACATTGCACTGCTGAGCCGTGTTTGATTCCTGGTCAGTTACAGGATGAGCTTGAAGAGCACTGGGTCCAGTATGGGAGAGACATTGCACTGCAATTCCAAAGACACAAACTCCTATGTAATCCCAGAGAATATTTGTATTTTTGTACTGTGGACTCTGAGCCCAAGATGAACATTGAACACACAGTGCATGTTTGAGCGCCGTTTGTGTGCATACTTGCTCCAGACGGCAGATTTAGAAACCTACAAATTCTTGTGTGGATTTGAGTGTTTTACCCCAAATGTTGGTCTCAGAATCCACAGTCCAATAAGGTCACATAGAAAGTGTTACATGGTCAAATGGCATGTGTCTTTGGAATTGCAGTTAATGGGAAAATAAATACTCACGTCACTGTGCATCAACATAGACATGCATATGAGGGGAGGCGTTCTCAGGGCTCAGATGCCGGACCAGATGTGTCAACATGTCCCGCGTCAACTGGTCTAGTAGGGAGTGAAGGTAACAGAACCCAGCCGTGCTTCAAGCAAGGGCAGAGGCTAAGGGGGAATGAGCCTGTCTACACTGAGTGTACAAAACACATGCCTTTGAACGGGGTATGGTAGTAGGTGCTAGCCACACCGGTTTGAGTGTGTCAAGAACTGCAACGCTGCTGGGTTTTTCATGCTCAACAGTTTCCCGTGTGTATCAAGAATGGTCCACCACCCAAAGGACATACAGCCAACTTGACAACTGTGGGAAGCATTGGAGTCAACATGTTCCTAATGTTTTGTACACTCAGTGTATATTGTCAAGAGCCCCCTAATCATAGACCTGTCCACAGGAGCTGCTGAAGATGGCAAATGACTCTAGCGCTATCACCCAATACCAGTGGAGGCTGCTGAGGGGAGGATGGCTCATAATAATCGCTGTTATGGAATATAATGGCTGGAATGGAGTGAAGGGAGTGAATGAATGAAAACCATGTGTTTGATGCCATTCCATTCACTCCCTTCCGGACATTATTATGAGCCGTCCTCCCCTCTGCCGCCTCCTGTGACTGAGATAATAAAGCTGTGGGATGTGGTAGGTCATGCTGTGTATTTTAGTGTGACGTGTGTTAATTTATTAACATGGAGCCAGTAATAATATACCGTCTGGGTTGATCATCTCTCCCATTCATTATACTGTTTGCACTTGTCATTTTCATTTGAGCAACATTCTGGACAGTGTTTGATGCGGTACATGTGAGTAAGTAGGAGTGTATGTAAACCACTTACATGCTAGGATATTGGAACTCAAATGGTGTCCATAGCAACATACTGTATGTTCTTTGGCCTCAGTAATGCTTCCCCTGTTCCCATTAGGCTGCATTGTCATTATTAATTTGCTAGACGCTGAACAGAGATGGTGAAGAGAGAGAGAGAGAGATGAAAAGCAAAGGCCCTGGGACAGAAAGATTTCCAGGACGGTGGAACAAGTCTTCCTCCAGTAAATCATACTGAGATGTCTCATTGGGGGACTGGTGTGAATGTTTCTGCTGTGGGTCAGCCCTCTTTGATTCAAGCATTTAGGGCACTCCTTATCCAGGGATGTGTGTGTTTAGTAGGGTGGGGATTTAGGGGGTTGGATATTAGCTGTAATGTGGGAGTATGTTGGCTCGCAGGTGTTTGAAACGGGAAAGTCCATAATTCTCAGAAAAGTGCAAATCCAAGTAGTAAAAATGCTGTAGATTTTACTTATCCTTTATTTTAGCAAGGAGCCCCATTGAGACCAGAGCCTCTTTTTCAAATGTATAAAATATACAACATGCAAACATACAACGTCATGAAAACATACAATACAATGAGTAATTTACGAAGCAAACATAATAAAAAGATTGAATGATGAATACGAATAGTAAGAACAATAGTCCATCATAAGGCGGTTTGGGATGGAGCAGTTTAGTACTTCCTGTTATATTTCAGATTCTATACTGGACTAAGACTAAGAGATGTCCTGTATGGATATACAAATAATCATGAATGCACTATTGTCCGTCTGCCAAGTCAGAAAGCACTACAGAAATACTGTTTCATAGGGTAGTCAATGAACAGGCTCAAGATGGGAAAATTCCATCATATGACAGATTCTAAATGATCTCTTAAATTCAATGCAGACAATCCATCAGTTTGTCAATAAGGTCTTTCATATTGCATGGCATGACCGATTCCTCACCATAGCCGCAGGCCTAGCTAACACTGTGTTGGCATAGATTAATCTGCCTTCAATGACTCATATTCCCCAACAACTAGCCCCGTAATGGCAGTACTGGCCCTCTTTGTAGAGAGTGACTTCAAAGACTTGTTGAGACAGAGCCCAGTTTGAATAACAAAGCCATGTTGCCTGTTTGGCTGAGGCTTGTCAAATAGAGATTTGATGATAAAGCAGAGAGAACTCTACGGTCACTGATGGGTCTGCTAACCACCAAAGACTGAATCTGGTCAAGTGGTTATGACCCTTATCACAAAAAGCCTACCAATAATGCAGTGACACAGAACATGGCATGGAATGAGATGGGAGGGGCAGGAGGGGCAGGAGGGTGCAGGAGGGACAGGAGGGGCAGGAGGGGCAGGAGGGGCAGGAGAGGCAGGAGGGACAGGAGGGGCAGGAGGGACAGGAGGGTGCAGGAGGGACGGGAGGGGCGGGAGGGGCGGGAGGGTCGGGAGGGACAGGAGGGGCAGGAGGGGCAGGAGGGGCAGGAGGGACAGGAGGGGCAGGAGGGGCAGGAGAGGCAGGAGGGGAAGGAGGGGCAGGAGGGGCAGGAGGGACAGGAGGGGCAGGAGAGGAAGGAGGGGCAGGAGGGACAGGAGGGGCAGGAGGGACAGGAGGGGCAGGAGGGGCAGGAGGGACAGGGGGGGCAGGGGGGGCAGGAGGGGCAGGAGGGACAGGAGGGGCAGGAGGGGCAGGAGGGACAGGAGGGGCACTTAAGTAGTAACATAATCCAGAGCCTTTCCACATGTGTAACGAAAGGAAAGTAGTTTAGTCTCTAAAGGTGCCCATTTGTGTTCTGTGTATCAGTATCTGTCAATTGTTTTTGAGACAGAGAGAAAGAGGAGAGACGATGTGTCCTTAACTTACCTGTGATGTAATTTACCCAATGATCGCTTGGCTGGCTAGAGAGATGAATATGCCTTTATGCCATCGCTCACTGTTCACGCTTCAACGACAGATGACAGATGTTCATCACAATAGTAAGGTTGTCTTGGAGATAAGAATAAAAGAGAATGTGAGAAAGAGCAAAAGAAAGAGGGAGCAGAGTTCAAAAATCAACCAGCTGTTAAATGTTACTTTCACTTTCTCATAGTCATTTTCCATAAGCAGAGATGACATCTCGGTGGCTTATTGTTTTAGTTGTCAGTGGGGATTTTCTTTAGGATGGAATTTCAGCATGGCTCGTAGAGTTGTAGCATGGCCAGCCCAGGTGTCATAGAGCTGCAGGTGATGCTGGTGGTTTAAGCCTGCTGTTTAGCTGTTAGCAGCACTTAGGCTGGCACAGTGAGGATTCAGGTTACCAGCCTCTCATGTCATACCACACCACTCTGCATGGTCTTTCTCCCATGATGAGGGTCCCCACTGTTTGGTTTGTACTGCTGTCGGCAGGTGGTCTTATCTGTTCATGGTCTAACTGCATTAGAAGGATTTTTGTCTCCCTGGGGCCTTGGATTTACCAGTTATAAAAAATATAGATTGGTACCAAATAGTATTTTTTTCATCTTCCTGTGCTGCAGAGGGCAGAGACAGGAATTAAGATATTATTTCATATCAAGTGATACACCATACCACCACCTCCATGTAGAGAGATAAACCATAACACCACCTCCATGTAGAGAGATAAACCATACCACCACCTCCCTGTAGAGAGATAAACCATACCACCACCTCCATGTAGAGAGATAAACCATACCCCCACCTCCCTGTAGAGAGATAAACCATACCACCACCTCCATGTAGAGAGATAAACCATACCACCACCTCCATGTAGAGAGATAAAGCCATACCATCACCTCCCCGTAGAGAGATAAACCATACCACCACCTCCATGTAGAGAGATAAACCATACCACCACCTCCCTGTAGAGAGATAAACCATACCCCCACCTCCATGTAGAGAGATAAACCATACCACCTCCTCCCTGTAGAGAGATAAACCATACCACCACCTCCATGTAGAGAGATAAACCATACCACCACCTCCCTGTAGAGAGATAAACCATACCACCACCTCCATGTAGAGAGATAAACCATACCACCACCTCCCTGTAGAGAGATAAACCATACCACCACCTCCATGCAGAGAGATAAACCATACCCCCACCTCCATGTAGAGAGATAAACCATACCACCACCTCCCTGTAGAGAGATAAACCATACCACCACCTGCATGTAGAGAGATAAAGCCATACCATCACCTCCCCGTAGAGAGATAAACCATACCACCACCTCCATGTAGAGAGATAAACCATACCACCACCTCCCTGTAGAGAGATAAACCATACCCCCACCTCCATGTAGAGAGATAAACCATACCACCTCCTCCCTGTAGAGAGATAAACCATACCACCACCTCCATGTAGAGAGATAAACCATACCACCACCTCCCTGTAGAGAGATAAACCATACCACCACCTCCATGTAGAGAGATAAACCATACCACCACCTCCCTGTAGAGAGATAAACCATACCACCACCTCCATGCAGAGAGATAAACCATACCCCCACCTCCATGTAGAGAGATAAACCATACCACCACCTCCCTGTAGAGAGATAAACCATACCACCACCTCCCTGAAGAGAGATAAACCATACAACCACCTCCATGTAGAGAGATAAACCATACCACCACCTCCCTGTAGAGAGATAAACCATACCCCAACCTCCATGTAGAGAGATAAACCATACCACCACCTCCCTGAAGAGAGACAAACCATACCACCACCTCCCTGTAGAGAGATAATCCATACCACCACCTCCATGTAGAGAGATAAACCATACCACCACCTCCCTGTAGAGAGATAAACCATACCACCACCTCCATGTAGAGAGATAAACCATACCCCCACCTCCATGTAGAGAGATAAACTATACCACCACCTGCCTGTAGAGATAAACCATACCATCACCTCACTGTAGAGAGATAAACCATACCACCACCTCCATGTAGAGAGATAAACCATAACACCACCTCCATGTAGAGAGATAAACCATACCACCACCTCCCTGTAGAGAGATATCCATACCACCACCTCCATGTGGAGAGATAAACCATACCCCCACCTCCATGTAGAGAGATAAACCATACCACCACCTCCATGTAGAGAGATAAACCATACCACCACCTCCATGTAGAGAGATCAACAATACCACCACCTCCATGTAGAGAGATAAACCATACCAACACCTCCCTGTAGAGAGATAAACCATACCATCACCTCCATGTAGAGAGATAAACCATACCCCCACCTCCATGTAGAGAGATAAACCATACCACCACCTCCATGTAGAGAGATAAACCATACCACCACCTCCCTGTAGAGAGATAAACCATACCACCACCTCCCTGTAGAGAGAAAAACCATACCACCACCTCCATGTAGAGAGATAAACCATACCATCACCTCCCTGTGGAGAGATGAACCATACCACCACCTCCATGTAGAGAGATAAAGCCATACCACCACCTCCCCGTAGAGAGATAAACCATACCACCACCTCCATGTAGAGAGATAAACCATACCACCACCTCCCTGTAGAGAGATAAACCATACCCCCACCTCCATGTAGAGAGATAAACCATACAGCCTCCTCCCTGTAGAGAGATAAAAAATACCACCACCTCCATGTAGAGAGGTAAACCATACCACCACCTCCCTGTAGAGAGATAAACCATACCACCACCTCCATGTGGAGAGATAAACCATACCTCCACCTCACTGTGGAGAGATAAACCATACCACCACCTCCATGTAGAGAGATAAACCATACCACCACCTCCCTGTAGAGAGATAAATCATACCACCACCTCCATGTAGAGAGATAAACCATACCACCACCTCCCTGTAGAGAGATAAACCATACCACCACCTCCATGCAGAGAGATAAACCATACCCCCACCTCCATGTAGAGAGATAAACCATACCACCACCTCCCTGTAGAGAGATAAACCATACCACCACCTCCCTGAAGAGAGATAAACCATACCACCACCTCCATGTAGAGAGATAAACCATACCACCACCTCCCTGTAGAGAGATAAACCATACCCCCACCTCCATGTAGAGAGATAAACCATACCACCACCTCCCTGAAGAGAGACAAACCATACCACCACCTCCCTGTAGAGAGATAATCCATAGCACCACCTCCATGTAGAGAGATAAACCATACCACCACCTCCCTGTAGAGAGATAAACCATACCACCACCTCCATGTAGAGAGATAAACCATACCCCCAACTCCATGTAGAGAGATAAACTATACCACCACCTGCCTGTAGAGATAAACCATACCATCACCTCCCTGTAGAGAGATAAACCATACAACCACCTCCATGTAGAGAGATAAACCATACCACCACCTCCATGTAGAGAGGTAAACCATACCACCACCTCCCTGTAGAGAGATAAACCATACCACCACCTCCATGTGGAGAGATAAACCATACCCCCACCTCCATGTGGAGAGATAAACAATACCACCACCTCCATGTAGAGAGATAAACCATACCACCACCTCCATGTAGAGAGATCAACCATACCACCACCTCCATGTAGAGAGATAAACCATACCACCACCTCCATGTAGAGAGATCAACCATACCACCACCTCCATGTAGAGAGATAAACCATACCAACACCTCCATGTAGAGAGATAAACCATACCACCACCTCCCTGTAGAGAGATAAACCATACCCCCACCTCCATGTAGAGAGATAAACCATACCACCACCTCCCTGAAGAGAGACAAACCATATCACCACCTCCCTGTAGAGAGATAAACCATACCACCACCTCCCTGTAGAGAGATAAACCATACCACCACCTCCATGTAGAGAGATAAACCATACCCCCACCTCAATGTAGAGAGATAAACCATACCACCACCTCCCTGTAGAGAGATAAACCATACCTCCACCTCCCTGTGGAGAGATAAACCATACCACCACCTCCATGTAGAGAGATAAACAGTACCACCACCTCCCTGTAGAGAGATAAATCATACCACCACCTCCATGTAGAGAGATAAACCATACCACCACCTCCCTGTAGAGAGATAAACCATACCACCACCTCCATGCAGAGAGATAAACCATACCCCCACCTCCATGTAGAGAGATAAACCATACCACCACCTCCCTGTAGAGAGATAAACCATACCACCACCTCCCTGAAGAGAGATAAACCATACCACCACCTCCATGTAGAGAGATAAACCATACCACCACCTCCCTGTAGAGAGATAAACCATACCCCCACCTCCATGTAGAGAGATAAACCATACCCCCACCTCCCTGAAGAGAGACAAACCATACCACCACCTCCCTGTAGAGAGATAATCCATAGCACCACCTCCATGTAGAGAGATAAACCATACCACCACCTCCCTGTAGAGAGATAAACCATACCACCACCTCCATGTAGAGAGATAAACCATACCCCCACCTCCATGTAGAGAGATAAACTATACCACCACCTGCCTGTAGAGATAAACCATACCATCACCTCCCTGTAGAGAGATAAACCATACCACCACCTCCATGTAGAGAGATAAACAATACCACCACCTCCATGTGGAGAGATAAACCATACCACCACCTCCATGTAGAGAGATAAACCATACCACCACCTCCATGTAGAGAGATCAACCATACCAACACCTCCATGTAGAGAGATAAACCATACCAACACCTCCATGTAGAGAGATAAACCATACCACCACCTCCCTGTAGAGAGATAAACCATACCCCCACCTCCATGTAGAGAGATAAACCATACCACCACCTCCCTGAAGAGAGACAAACCATATCACCACCTCCCTGTAGAGAGATAAACCATACCACCACCTCCCTGTAGAGAGATAAACCATACCACCACCTCCATGTAGAGAGATAAACCATACCCCCACCTCAATGTAGAGAGATAAACCATACCACCACCTCCCTGTAGAGAAATAAACCATACCACCACCTCCCTGTAGAGAGATAAACCATACCACCACCTCCATGTAGAGAGATAAACCATACCACCACCTCCCTGTAGAGAGATAAACCATACCGCCACCTCCCAGTAGAGAGATAAACCATACCACCACCTCAATGTAGATAGATAACCCATACCCCCACCTCCATGTAGAGAGATAAACCATACCACCACCGCCATGTAGAGAGATAAACCATACCACCACCTCCCTGTAGAGGGATAAACCATACCCCCACCTCCATGTAGAGAGATAAACCATACCACCACCTCCATGTAGAGAGATAAACCATACCACCACCTCCCTGTAGAGAGATAAACCATACCCCCACCTCCCTGTAGAGAGATAAACCATACCACCACCTCCCTGAAGAGAGACAAACCATACCACCACCTCCCTGTAGAGAGATAAACCATACCACCACCTCCATGTAGAGAGATAAACCATACCACCACCTCCCCGTAGAGAGATAAACCATACCACCACCTCCATGTAGAGAGATAAACCATACCCCCACCTCCATGTAGAGAGATAATCCATACCACCACCTCCCTGTAGAGAGATAAACCATACCACCACCTCCCTGTAGAGAGATAAACCATACCACCACCTCCCTGTAGAGAGATAAACCATACCACCACCTCCATGTAGAGAGATAAACCATACCACCACCTCCCTGTAGAGAGATAAACCATACCGCCACCTCCCTGCAGAGAGATAAACCATACCACCACCTCAACGTAGAGAGATAACCCATACCCCCACCTCCATGTAGAGAGATAAACCATACCACCACCGCCATGTAGAGAGATAAACCATACCACCACCTCCCTGTAGAGGGATAAACCATACCCCCACCTCCACGTAGAGAGATAAACCATACCACCACCTCCATGTAGAGAGATAAACCATACCACCACCTCCCTGTAGAGAGATAAACCATACCCCCACCTCCATGTAGAGAGATAAACCATACCACCACCTCCCTGAAGAGAGACAAACCATACCACCACCTCCCTGTAGAGAGATAAACCATTCCACCACCTCCATGTAGAGAGATAAACCATACCACCACCTCCCCGTAGAGAGATAAACCATACCACCACCTCCATGTAGAGAGATAAACCATACCCCCACCTCCATGTAGAGAGATAATCCATACCACCACCTCCCTGTAGAGAGATAAACCATACCACCACCTCCCTGTAGAGAGATAAACCATACCACCACCTCCATGTAGAGAGATAAACCATACCACCACCTCCCTGTAGAGAGGTAAACCACACCACCACCTCCGTGTAGAGAGATAAACCATACCACCACCTCCATGTAGAGAGATAAACCATACCACCACCTCCAGATAGAGAGATAAACCATACCACAACCTCCCTGTAGAAAGATAAACCATACCACCACCTCCATGTAGAGAGATAAACCATACCACCACCTCCATGTAGAGAGATAAACCATACCACCACCTCCCTGTAGAGAGATAAACCGTACCACGACCTCCCTGTAGAGAGATAAACCATACCACCACCTCCATGTAGAGAGATAAACCATACCACCACCTCCATGTAGAGAGATAAACCATACCACCACCACCATGTAGAGAGATAAACCATACCACCTCCTCCCTGTAGAGAGATAAACCATACCACCACCTCCATGTAGAGAGATAAACCATACCCCCACCTCCATGTAGAGAGGTAAACCACACCACCACCTCCGTGTAGAGAGATAAATCATACCACCACCTCCATGTAGAGAGATAAACCATACCACCACCTCCATATAGAGAGATAAACCATACCACCACCTCCCTGTAGAAAGATAAACCATACCACCACCTCCATGTAGTGAGATAAACCATACCACCACCTCCCTGTGGAGAGATGAACCATACCACCACCTCCATGTAGAGAGATAAAAGCATACCACCACCTCCCCGTAGAGAGATAAACCATACCACCACCTCCATGTAGAGAGATAAACTATACCACCACCTCCCTGTAGAGAGATAAACCATACCCCCACCTCCATGTAGAGAGATAAACCATACCACCTCCTTCCTGTAGAGAGATAAACCATACCACCACCTCCATGTAGAGAGATAAACCATACCACCACCTCCCTGTAGAGAGATAAACCGTACTACCACCTCCATGTAGAGAGATAAACCATACCCAAACCTCCATGTAGAGAGATAAACCATACCACCAACTCTCTGTAGAGAGATAAACCATACCACCACCTCCCTGTAGAGAGATAAACCATACCACCACCTCCATGTAGAGAGATAAACCATACCACCACCTCCCTGTAGAGAGATAAACCATACCCCCACCTCCATGTAGAGAGATAAACCATACCACCACCTCCCTGAAGAGAGACAAACCATACCACCACCTCCCTGTAGAGAGATAAACCATACCACCACCTCCATGTAGAGAGATAAACCATACCACCACCTCCCTGTAGAGAGATAAACCATACCACCACCTCCATGTAGAGAGATAAACCATACCACCTCCTCCCTGTAGAGAGATAAACCATACCACCACTTCCATGTAGAGAGATAAACCATACCCCCACCTCCATGTAGAGAGGTAAACCACACCACCACCTCCGTGTAGAGAGATAAACCATACCACCACCTCCAAGTAGAGAGATAAACCATACCACCACCTCCATATAGAGAGATAAACCATACCACCACCTCCCTGTAGAAAGATAAACCATACCACCACCTCCATGTAGAGAGATAAACCATACCACCACCTCCCTGTGGAGAGATGAACCATACCACCACCTCCATGTAGAGAGATAAAACCATACCACCACCTCCCCGTAGAGAGATAAACCATACCACCACCTCCATGTAGAGAGATAAACTATACCACCACCTCCCTGTAGAGAGATAAACCATACCCCCACCTCCATGTAGAGAGATAAACCATACCACCTCCTTCCTGTAGAGAGATAAACCATACCACCACCTCCATGTAGAGAGATAAACCATACCACCACCTCCCTGTAGAGAGATAAACCGTACCACCACCTCCATGTAGAGAGATAAACCATACCCAAACCTCCATGTAGAGAGATAAACCATACCACCAACTCTCTGTAGAGAGATAAACCATACCGCCACCTCCCTGTAGAGAGATAAACCATACCACCACCTCCCTGTAGAGAGATAAACCATACCCCCACCTCCATGTAGAGAGATAAACCATACCACCACCTCCCTGAAGAGAGACAAACCATACCACCACCTCCCTGTAGAGAGATAAACCATACCACCACCTCCATGTAGAGAGATAAACCATACCACCACCTCCCTGTAGAGAGATAAACCATACCACCACCTCCCTGTAGAGAGATAAACCATACCACCACCTCCATGTGGAGAGATAAACCATACCCCCACCTCCATGTAGAGAGATAAACCATACCACCACCTCCATGTAGAGAGATAAACCATACCACCACCTCCATGTAGAGAGATAAACCATACCCCCACCTCCATGTAGAGAGATAAACCATACCAACACCTCCCTGTAGAGAGATAAACCATACCACCACCTCCATGTAGAGAGATAGACCATACCCCCACCTCCCTGTAGAGAGATAAACCATACCACCACCTCCATGTAGAGAAATAAACCATACCACCACCTCCCTGTAGAGAGATAAACCATAACACCACCTCCCTGTAGAGAGATAAACCATAGCCCCACCTCCATGTAGAGAGATAAACCATACCACCACCTCCATGTAGAGAGATAAACCATACCACCACCTCCCTGTAGAGAGATAAACCATACCCCCACCTCCATGTAGAGAGATAAACCATACCACCTCCTCCCTGTAGAGAGATAAACCATACCACCACCTCCATGTAGAGAGATAAACCATAAAACCACCTCCCTGTAGAGAGATAAACCATACCAACACCTCCATGTAGAGAGATAAACCATACCTTAAACTCCCTGTGGAGAGATAAACCATACCACCACCTCCATGTAGAGAGATAAAACCATACCACCACCTCCCCATAGAGAGATAAACCATACCACCACCTCAATGTAGAGAGATAAACCATACCCCCACCTCCATGTAGAGAGATAAACCATACCACCACCGCCATGTAGAGAGGTAAACCATACCACCACCTCCCTGAAGAGAGACAAACCATACCACCACCTCCCTGTAGAGAGATAAACCATACCACCACCTCCATGTAGAGAGATAAACCATACCACCACCTCCCTGTAGAGAGATAAACCATTCCACCACCTCCATGTAGAGAGATAAACCATACCCCCACCTCCATGTAGAGAGATACACCATACCACCACCTCCCTGTAGAGAGATAAACCATACCACCATCTCCCTGTAGAGAGATAAACCATACCACCACCTCCATGTAGAGAGATAAACCATACCACCACCTCCCTGTAGAGAGATGAACCATACCGCCACCTCCATGTAGAGAGATAAACCATACCACCACCTCCCTGTAGAGAGATAAACCATACCACCACCTCCCTGTAGAGAGATAAACCATACCACCACCTCCATGTAGAGAGATAAACCATACCACCACCTCCCTGTAGAGAGATAAACCATACCACCACCTCCATGTAGAGAGATAAACCATACCCCCACCTCCATGTAGAGAGATAAACCACACCACCACCTCCCTGTAGAGAGATAAACCATACCACCACCTCCATGTAGAGAGATAAACCATACCATCACCTCCATGTAGAGAGATAATCCATACCACCACCTCCATGTAGAGAGATAAACCATACCACCACCTCCCTGTAGAGAGATAAACCATACCCCCACCTCCATGTAGAGAGATAAACCATACAACCACCTCCATGTAGAGAGATAAACCATACCACCACCTCCATGTAGAGAGATAAACCATACCACGACCTCCATGTAGAGATAAACCATACCTCCACCTCCCCGTAGAGAGATAAAACATACCACCACCTCCATGTAGAGAGATAAACCATACCCCCACCTCCATATAGAGAGATAAACGATACCACCACCTCCATGTAGAGAGATAAACCATACCACCACCTCCCTGAAGAGAGACAAACGATACCACCACCTCCCTGTAGAGAGATAAACCATACCACCACCTCCATGTAGAGAGATAAACCATACCACCACCTCCCTGTAGAGAGATAAACCATACCACCACCTCCATGTAGAGAGATAAACCATACCCCCACCTCCATGTAGAGAGATAAACCATACCACCAACTCCCTGTAGAGAGATAAACCATACCACCACCTCCCTGTAGAGAGATAAACCATACCACCACCTCCCTGTAGAGAGATAAACCATAACACCACCTCCATGTGGAGAGATAAACCATACCCCCACCTCCATGTAGAGAGATAAACCATACCCCCACCTCCATGTAGAGAGATAAACCATACCAACACCTCCCTGTAGAGAGATAAACCATACCACCACCTCCATGTAGAGAGATAAACCATACCACCACCTCCATGTAGAGAGATAAACCATACCATCACCTCCATGTAGAGAGATAATCCATACCACCACCTCCATGTAGAGAGATAAACCATACCACCACCTCCCTGTAGAGAGATAAACCATACCCCCACCTCCATGTAGAGAGATAAACCATACAACCACCTCCATGTAGAGAGATAAACCATACCACCACCTCCATGTAGAGAGATAAACCATACCACGACCTCCATGTAGAGATAAACCATACCTCCACCTCCCCGTAGAGAGATAAACCATACCTCCACCTCCCCGTAGAGAGATAAAACATACCACCACCTCCATGTAGAGAGATAAACCATACCCCCACCTCCATATAGAGAGATAAACGATACCACCACCTCCATGTAGAGAGATAAACCATACCACCACCTCCCTGAAGAGAGACAAACGATACCACCACCTCCCTGTAGAGAGATAAACCATACCACCACCTCCATGTAGAGAGATAAACCATACCACCACCTCCCTGTAGAGAGATAAACCATACCACCACCTCCATGTAGAGAGATAAACCATACCCCCACCTCCATGTAGAGAGATAAACCATACCACCAACTCCCTGTAGAGAGATAAACCATACCACCACCTCCCTGTAGAGAGATAAACCATACCACCACCTCCCTGTAGAGAGATAAACCATAACACCACCTCCATGTGGAGAGATAAACCATACCCCCACCTCCATGTAGAGAGATAAACCATACCACCACCTCCATGTAGAGAGATAAACCATACCACCACCTCCATGTAGAGAGATAAACCATACCACCACCTCCATGTAGAGAGATAAACCATACCCCCACCTCCATGTAGAGAGATAAAACCATACCACCACCTCCCCGTAGAGAGATAAAACATACCACCACCTCCATGTAGAGAGATAAACCATACCACCACCTCCATGTAGAGAGATAAACCATACCCCCACCTATATGTAGAGAGATAAACCATACCACCTCCTCCCTGTAGAGAGATAAACCATACCACCACCTCCATGTAGAGAGATAAACCTTAAAACCACCTCCCTGTAGAGAGATAAACCATACCAACACCTCCCTGTGGAGAGATAAACCATACCACCACCTCCATGTAGAGAGATAAAACCATACCACCACCTCCCCATAGAGAGATAAACCATACCACCACCTCAATGTAGACAGATAAACCATACCCCCACCTCCATGTAGAGAGATAAACCATACCACCACCGCCATGTAGAGAGATAAACCATACCACCACCTCCCTGAAGAGAGACAAACCATACCACCACCTCCCTGTAGAGAGATAAACCATACCACCACCTCCATGTAGAGAGATAAACCATACCACCACCTCCCTGTAGAGAGATAAACCATTCCACCACCTCCATGTAGAGAGATAAACCATACCCCCACCTCCATGTAGAGAGATACACCATACCACCACCTCCCTGTAGAGAGATAAACCATACCACCATCTCCCTGTAGAGAGATAAACCATACCACCACCTCCATGTAGAGAGATAAACCATACCACCACCTCCCTGTAGAGAGATAAACCATACCGCCACCTCCATGTAGAGAGATAAACCACACCACCACCTCCCTGTAGAGAGATAAACCATACCACCACCTCCCTGTAGAGAGATAAACCATACCACCACCTCCATGTAGAGAGATAAACCATACCACCACCTCCCTGTAGAGAGATAAACCATACCACCACCTCCATGTAGAGAGATAAACCATACCCCCACCTCCATGTAGAGAGATAAACCACACCACCACCTCCCTGTAGAGAGATAAACCATACCACCACCTCCATGTAGAGAGATAAACCATACCATCACCTCCATGTAGAGAGATAATCCATACCACCACCTCCATGTAGAGAGATAAACCATACCACCACCTCCCTGTAGAGAGATAAACCATACCCCCACCTCCATGTAGAGAGATAAACCATACAACCACCTCCATGTAGAGAGATAAACCATACCACCACCTCCCTATAGAGAGATAAACCATACCCCCACCTCCATGGAGAGAGATAAACCATACCACCACCTCCTTGAAGAGAGATAAACAATACCACCACCTCCATGTAGAGAGATAAACCATACCACCACCTCCCTGTAGAGAGATAAACCATACCACCACCTCCCTGAAGAGAGATAAACCATACCACCACCTCCATGTAGAGAGATAAACCATACCACCACCTCCCTGTAGAGAGATAAACCATACCCCAACCTCCATGTAGAGAGATAAACCATACCACCACCTCCCTGAAGAGAGACAAACCATACCACCACCTCCCTGTAGAGAGATAATCCATACCACCACCTCCATGTAGAGAGATAAACCATACCACCACCTCCCTGTAGAGAGATAAACCATACCACCACCTCCATGTAGAGAGATAAACCATACCCCCACCTCCATGTAGAGAGATAAACTATACCACCACCTGCCTGTAGAGATAAACCATACCATCACCTACCTGTAGAGAGATAAACCATACCACCACCTCCATGTAGAGAGATAAACCATAACACCACCTCCATGTAGAGAGATAAACCATACCACCACCTCCCTGTAGAGAGATAAACCATACCACCACCTCCATGTGGAGAGATAAACCATACCCCCACCTCCATGTAGAGAGATAAACCATACCACCACCTCCATGTAGAGAGATAAACCATACCACCACCTCCATGTAGAGAGATCAACCATACCACCACCTCCATGTAGAGAGAAAAACCATACCAACACCTCCCTGTAGAGAGATAAACCATACCATCACCTCCATGTAGAGAGATAAACCATACCCCCACCTCCATGTAGAGAGATAAACCATACCACCACCTCCATGTAGAGAGATAAACCATACCACCACCTCCCTGTAGAGAGATAAACCATACCACCACCTCCCTGTAGAGAGATAAACCATAGCCCCACCTCCATATAGAGAGATAAACCATACCCCCACCTCCCTGTAGAGAGATAAACCATACCCCCACCTCCATGTAGAGAGATAAACCATACAGCCTCCTCGCTGTAGAGAGATAAAAAATACCACCACCTCCATGTAGAGAGATAAACCATACCACCACCTCCCTGTAGAGAGATAAACCATACCACCACCTCCATGTAGAGAGATAAACCATACCTCCACATCCCTGTGGAGAGATAAACCATACCACCACCTCCATGTAGAGAGATAAACCATACCACCACCTCCCTGTAGAGACATAAATCATACCACCACCTCCATGTAGAGAGATAAACCATACCACCACCTCCCTGTAGAGAGATAAACCATACCACCACCTCCATGCAGAGAGATAAACCATACCCCCACCTCCATGTAGAGAGATAAACCATACCACCACCTCCCTGTAGAGAGATAAACCATACCACCACCTCCCTGAAGAGAGATAAACCATACCACCACCTCCATGTAGAGAGATAAACCATACCACCACCTCCCTGTAGAGAGATAAACCATACCCCCACCTCCATGTAGAGAGATAAACCATACCACCACCTCCCTGAAGAGAGACAAACCATACCACCACCTCCCTGTAGAGAGATAATCCATAGCACCACCTCCATGTAGAGAGATAAACCATACCACCACCTGCCTGTAGAGATAAACCATACCATCACCTCCCTGTAGAGAGATAAACCATACAACCACCTCCATGTAGAGAGATAAACCATACCACCACCTCCATGTAGAGAGATAAACCATACCACCACCTCCATGTAGAGAGATAAATCATACCACCACCTCCCTGTAGAGAGATAAACCATACCACCACCTCCATGTAGAGAGATAAACCATACCCCCACCTCCATGTAGAGAGGTAAACCACACCACCACCTCCGTGTAGAGAGATAAACCATACCACCACCTCCATGTAGAGAGATAAACCATACCACCACCTCCCTGTAGAAAGATAAACCATACCACCACCTCCATGTAGAGAGATAAACCATACCACCACCTCCATGTAGAGAGATAAACCATACCACCTCCGCCCTGTAGAGAGATAAACCATACCACCACCTCCATGTAGAGAGATAAACCATAAAACCACCTCCCTGTAGAGAGATAAACCATACCAACACCTCCATGTAGAGAGATAAACATACCTTCACCTCCCTGTGGAGAGATAAACCATACCACCACCTCCATGTAGAGAGATAAACCATACCCCCACCTCCCTGTAGAGAGATAAACCATACCACCACCTCCATGTAGAGAAATAAACCATACCACCACCTCCCTGTAGAGAGATAAACCATACCACCACCTCCCTGTAGAGAGATAAACCATAGCCCCACCTCCATGTAGAGAGATAAACCATACCACCACCTCCATGTAGAGAAATAAACCATACCACCACCTCCCTGTGGAGAGATGAACCATACCACCACCTCCATGTAGAGAGATAAAACCATACCACCACCTCCCCGTAGAGAGATAAACCATACCACCACCTCCATGTAGAGAGATAAACCATACCACGACCTCCATGTAGAGATAAACCATACCTCCACCTCCCCGTAGAGAGATAAACCATACCACCACCTCCATGTAGAGAGATAAACCATACCCCCACCTCCATATAGAGATAAACGATACCACCACCTCCATGTAGAGAGATAAACCATACCACCACCTCCCTGAAGAGAGACAAACGATACCACCACCTCCCTGTAGAGAGATAAACCATACCACCACCTCCATGTAGAGAGATAAACCATACCACCACCTCCCTGTAGAGAGATAAACCATACCACCACCTCCATGTAGAGAGATAAACCATACCCCCACCTCCATGTAGAGAGATAAACCATACCACCAACTCCCTGTAGAGAGATAAACCATACCACCACCTCCCTGTAGAGAGATAAACCATACCACCACCTCCCTGTAGAGAGATAAACTATAACACCACCTCCATGTGGAGAGATAAACCATACCCCCACCACCATGTAGAGAGATAAACCATACCACCACCTCCATGTAGAGAGATAAACCATACCACCACCTCCATGTAGAGAGATAAACCATACCAACACCTCCCTGTAGAGAGATAAACCATACCACCACCTCCATGTAGAGAGATAAACCATACCCCCACCTCCATGTAGAGAGATAAAACCATACCACCACCTCCCCGTAGAGAGATAAAACATACCACCACCTCCATGTAGAGAGATAAACCATACCACCACCTCCCTGTAGAGAGATAAACCATACCACCACCTCCATGTAGAGAAATAAACCATACCACCACCTCCCTGTAGAGAGATAAACCATACCACCACCTCCATGTAGAGAGATAAACCATACCCCCACCTCCATGTAGAGAGATAAAACCATACCACCACCTCCCTGAAGAGAGACAAACGATACCACCACCTCCCTGTAGAGCGATAAACCATACCACCACCTCCATGTAGAGAGATAAACCATACCACCACCTCCCTGTAGAGAGATAAACCATACCACCACCTCCATGTAGAGAGATAAACCATACCCCCACCTCCATGTAGAGAGATAAACCATACCACCAACTCCCTGTAGAGAGATAAACCATACCACCACCTCCCTGTAGAGAGATAAACCATACCACCACCTCCCTGTAGAGAGATAAACCATAACACCACCTCCATGTGAAGAGATAAACCATACCCCCACCTCCATGTAGAGAGATAAACCATACCACCACCTCCATGTAGAGAGATAAACCATACCACCACCTCCATGTAGAGAGATAAACCATACCAACACCTCCCTGTAGAGAGATAAACCATACCACCACCTCCATGTAGAGAGATAAACCATACCCCCACCTCCATGTAGAGAGATAAAACCATACCACCACCTCCCCGTAGAGAGATAAAACATACCACCACCTCCATGTAGAGAGATAAACCATACCACCACCTCCCTGTAGAGAGATAAACCATACCCCCACCTCCATGTAGAGAGATAAACCATACCACCTCCTCCATGTAGAGAGATAAACCATACCACCACCTCCATGTAGAGAGATAAACCATAAAACCACCTCCCTGTAGAGAGATAAACCATACCAACACCTCCATGTAGAGAGATAAACCATACCTTCACCTCCCTGTGGAGAGATAAACCATACCACCACCTCCATGTAGAGAGATAAAACCATACCACCACCTCCCCATAGAGAGATAAACCATACCACCACCTCAATGTAGAGAGATAAACCATACCCCCACCTCCATGTAGAGAGATAAACCATACCACCACCGCCATGTAGAGAGATAAACCATACCACCACCTCCCTGAAGAGAGACAAACCATACCACCACCTCCCTGTAGAGAGATAAACCATACCACCACCTCATGTAGAGAGATAAACCATACCACCACCTCCCTGTAGAGAGATAAACCATTCCACCACCTCCATGTAGAGAGATAAACCATACCCCCACCTCCATGTAGAGAGATACACCATACCACCACCTCCCTGTAGAGAGATAAACCATACCACCACCTCCATGTAGAGAGATAAACCATACCGCCACCTCCCTGTAGAGAGATAAACCATACCGCCACCTCCCTGTAGAGAGATAAACCATACCACCACCTCCCTGTAGAGAGATAAACCATACCACCACCTCCCTGTAGAGAGATAATCCATACCACCACCTCCCTGTAGAGAGATAAACCATACCACCACCTCCATGTAGAGAGATAAACCATACCACCACCTCCCTGTAGAGAGATAAACCATACCACCACCTCCATGTAGAGAGATAAACCATACCCCCACCTCCATGTAGAGAGATAAACCACACCACCACCTCCCTGTAGAGAGATAAACCATACCACCACCTCCATGTAGAGAGATAAACCATACCATCACCTCCATGTAGAGAGATAATCCATACCACCACCTCCATGTAGAGAGATAAACCATACCACCACCTCCCTGTAGAGAGATAAACCATACCCCCACCTCCATGTAGAGAGATAAACCATACAACCACCTCCATGTAGAGAGATAAACCATACCACCACCTCCCTATAGAGAGATAAACCATACCCCCACCTCCATGGAGAGAGATAAACCATACCACCACCTCCCTGAAGAGAGATAAACCATACCACCACCTCCATGTAGAGAGATAAACCATACCACCACCTCCCTGAAGAGAGATAAACCATACCACCACCTCCATGTAGAGAGATAAACCATACCACCACCTCCCTGTAGAGAGATAAACCATACCCCAACCTCCATGTAGAGAGATAAACCATACCACCACCTCCCTGAAGAGAGACAAACCATACCACCACCTCCCTGTAGAGAGATAATCCATACCACCACCTCCACGAAGAGAGATAAACCACACCACCACCTCCCTGTAGAGAGATAAACCATATCACCACCTCCATGTAGAGAGATAAACCATACCCCCACCTCCATGTAGAGAGATAAACTATACCACCACCTGCCTGTAGAGATAAACCATACCATCACCTCCCTGTAGAGAGATAAACCATACCACCACCTCCATGTAGAGAGATAAACCATACCAGCACCTCCCTGTAGAGAGAAAAACCATACCACCACCTCCATGTAGAGAGATAAACCATACCACCACCTCCCTGTGGAGAGATGAACCATACCACCAACTCCATGTAGAGAGATAAAGCCATACCACCACCTCCCCGTAGAGAGATAAACCATACCACCACCTCCATGTAGAGAGATAAACCATACCACCACCTCCCTGTAGAGAGATAAACCATACCCCCAACTCCATGTAGAGAGATAAACCATACAGCCTCCTCCCTGTAGAGAGATAAAAAATACCACCACCTCCATGTAGAGAGATAAACCATACCACCACCTCCCTGTAGAGAGATAAACCATACCACCACCTCCATGTAGAGAGATAAACCATACCTCCACCTCCCTGTGAAGAGATAAACCATACCACCACCTCCATGTAGAGAGATAAACCATGCCACCACCTCCCTGTAGAGAGATAAATCATACCACCACCTCCATGTAGAGAGATAAACCATACCACCACCTCCCTGTAGAGAGATAAACCATACCACCACCTCCATGCAGAGAGATAAACCATACCCCCACCTCCATGTAGAGAGATAATCCATACCACCACCTCCCTGTAGAGAGATAAACCATACCACCACCTCCCTGAAGAGAGATAAACCATACCACCACCTCCATGTAGAGAGATAAACCATACCACCACCTCCCTGTAGAGAGATAAACCATACCCCCACCTCCATGTAGAGAGATAAACCATACCACCACCTCCCTGAAGAGAGACAAACCATACCACCACCTCCCTGTAGAGAGATAATCCATAGCACCACCTCCATGTAGAGAGATAAACCATACCACCAACTCCCTGTAGAGAGATAAACCATACCACCACCTCCATGTAGAGAGATAAACCATACCCCCACCTCCATGTAGAGAGATAAACTATACCACCACCTGCCTGTAGAGATAAACCATACCATCACCTCCCTGTAGAGAGATAAACCATACCACCACCTCCATGTAGAGAGATAAACCATACCACCACCTCCATGTAGAGAGATAAACCATACCACCACCTCCCTGTAGAGAGATAAACCATACCACCACCTCCATGTAGAGAGATAAACCATACCCCCACCTCCATGTAGAGAGGTAAACCACACCACCACCTCCGTGTAGAGAGATAAACCATACCACCACCTCCATGTAGAGAGATAAACCATACCACCACCTCCATATAGATAGATAAACCATACCACCACCTCCCTGTAGAAAGATAAACCATACCACCACCTCCATGTAGAGAGATAAACCATACCACCACCTCCATGTAGAGAGATAAACCATACCACCACCTCCCTGTAGAGAGATAAACCGTACCACCACCTCCCTGTAGAGAGATAAACCATACCACCACCTCCATGTAGAGAGATAAACCATACCACCACCTCCCTGTAGAGAGATAAACCATACCACCACCTCCCTGTAGAGAGATAAACCATACCACCACCTCCCTGTAGAGAGATAAACCATACCACCACCTCCATGTAGAGAGATAAACCATACCCCCACCTCCATGTAGAGAGGTAAACCACACCACCACCTCCGTGTAGAGAGATAAACCATACCACCACCTCCATGTAGAGAGATAAACCATACCACCACCTCCATATAGAGAGATAAACCATACCACCACCTCCCTGTAGAAAGATAAACCATACCACCACCTCCATGTAGAGAGATAAACCATACCACCACCTCCCTGTGGAGAGATGAACCATACCACCACCTCCATGTAGATAGATAAAACCATACCACCACCTCCCCGTAGAGAGATAAACCATACCACCACCTCCATGTAGAGAGATAAACTATACCACCACCTCCCTGTAGAGAGATAAACCATACCCCCACCTCCATGTAGAGAGATAAACCATACCACCTCCTCCCTGTAGAGAGATAAACCATACCACCACCTCAATGTAGAGAGATAAACCATAACACCACCTCCCTGTAGAGAGATAAACCGTACCACCACCTCCATGTAGAGAGATAAACCATACCCAAACCTCCATGTAGAGAGATAAACCATACCACCAACTCTCTGTAGAGAGATAAACCATACCACCCTCTCCCTGTAGAGAGATAAACCATACCACCACCTCCATGTAGAGAGATAAACCATACCACCACCTCCCTGTAGAGAGATAAACCATACCACCACCTCCATGTAGAGAGATAAACCATACCCCCACCTCCATGTAGAGAGATAAACCATACCACCAACTCCCTGTAGAGAGATAAACCATACCACCACCTCCCTGTAGAGAGATAAACCATACCACCACCTCCCTGTAGAGAGATAAACCATAACACCACCTCCATGTGGAGAGATAAACCATACCCCCACCTCCATGTAGAGAGATAAACCATACCACCACCTCCATGTAGAGAGATAAACCATACCACCACCTCCATGTAGAGAGATAAACCATACCACCACCTCCATGTAGAGAGATAAACCATACCAACACCTCCCTGTAGAGAGATAAACCATACCACCACCTCCATGTAGAGAGATAAACCATACCCCCACCTCCATGTAGAGAGATAAAACCATACCACCTCGCCGTAGAGAGATAAACCATACCACCACCTCCATGTAGAGAGATAAACCATACCACCACCTCCCTGTAGAGAGATAAACCATACCCCCACCTCCGTGTAGAGAGATAAACCATACCACCTCCTCCCTGTAGAGAGATAAACCATTCCACCACCTCCATGTAGAGAGATAAACCATAAAACCACCTCCCTGTAGAGAGATAAACCATACCAACACCTCCATGTAGAGAGATAAACCATACCTTCACCTCCCTGTGGAGAGATAAACCATACCACCACCTCCATGTAGAGAAATAAAACCATACCACCACCTCCCCATAGAGAGATAAACCATACCACCACCTCAATGTAGAGAGATAAACCATACCCCCACCTCCATGTAGAGAGATAAACCACACCACCACCTCCCTGTAGAGAGATAAACCATACCACCACCTCCATGTAGAGAGATAAACCATACCATCACCTCCATGTAGAGAGATAATCCATACCACCACCTCCATGTAGAGAGATAAACCATACCACCACCTCCCTGTAGAGAGATAAACCATACCCCCACCTCCATGTAGAGAGATAAACCATACAACCACCTCCATGTAGAGAGATAAACCATACCACCACCTCCCTATAGAGAGATAAACCATACCCCCACCTCCATGGAGAGAGATAAACCATACCACCACCTCCCTGAAGAGAGATAAACCATACCACCACCTCCATGTAGAGAGATAAACCATACCACCACCTCCCTGAAGAGAGATAAACCATACCACCACCTCCATGTAGAGAGATAAACCATACCACCACCTCCCTGTAGAGAGATAAACCATACCCCAACCTCCATGTAGAGAGATAAACCATACCACCACCTCCCTGAAGAGAGACAAACCATACCACCACCTCCCTGTAGAGAGATAATCCATACCACCACCTCCATGAAGAGAGATAAACCACACCACCACCTCCCTGTAGAGAGATAAACCATATCACCACCTCCATGTAGAGAGATAAACCATACCCCCACCTCCATGTAGAGAGATAAACTATACCACCACCTGCCTGTAGAGATAAACCATACCATCACCTCCCTGTAGAGAGATAAACCATACCACCACCTCCATGTAGAGAGATAAACCATACCATCACCTCCATGTAGAGAGATAATCCATACCACCACCTCCATGTAGAGAGATAAACCATACCACCACCTCCCTGTAGAGAGATAAACCATACCCCCACCTCCATGTAGAGAGATAAACCATACAACCACCTCCATGTAGAGAGATAAACCATACCACCACCTCCCTATAGAGAGATAAACCATACCCCCACCTCCATGGAGAGAGATAAACCATACCACCACCTCCCTGAAGAGAGATAAACCAGACCACCACCTCCATGTAGAGAGATAAACCATACCACCACCTCCCTGAAGAGAGATAAACCATACCACCACCTCCATGTAGAGAGATAAACCATACCACCACCTCCCTGTAGAGAGATAAACCATACCCCAACCTCCATGTAGAGAGATAAACCATACCACCACCTCCCTGAAGAGAGACAAACCATACCACCACCTCCCTGTAGAGAGATAATCCATACCACCACCTCCACGAAGAGAGATAAACCACACCACCACCTCCCTGTAGAGAGATAAACCATATCACCACCTCCATGTAGAGAGATAAACCATACCCCCACCTCCATGTAGAGAGATAAACTATACCACCACCTGCCTGTAGAGATAAACCATACCATCACCTCCCTGTAGAGAGATAAACCATACCACCACCTCCATGTAGAGAGATAAACCATACCAGCACCTCCCTGTAGAGAGAAAAACCATACCACCACCTCCATGTAGAGAGATAAACCATACCACCACCTCCCTGTGGAGAGCCATACCACCACCTCCCTGTAGAGAGATAAACCATACCACCACCTCCCTGAAGAGAGATAAACCATACCACCACCTCCATGTAGAGAGATAAACCATACCACCACCTCCCTGTAGAGAGATAAACCATACCCCAACCTCCATGTAGAGAGATAAACCATACCACCACCTCCCTGAAGAGAGACAAACCATACCACCCACCTCCCTGTAGAGAGATAATCCATACCACCACCTCCATGTAGAGAGATAAACCATGCCACCACCTCCCTGTAGAGAGATAAACCATACCACCACCTCCATGTAGAGAGATAAACCATACCCCCACCTCCATGTAGAGAGATAAACTATACCACCACCTGCCTGTAGAGATAAACCATACCATCACCTCCCACCTCCCTGTAGAGAGATAAACCATACCACCACCTCCCTGTAGAGAGATAAACCATACCACCACCTCCATGTAGAGAGATAAACCATACCCCCACCTCCATGTAGAGAGGTAAACCACACCACCACCTCCGTGTAGAGAGATAAACCATACCACCACCTCCATGTAGAGAGATAAACCATACCACCACCTCCATATAGAGAGATAAACCATACCACCACCTCCCTGTAGAAAGATAAACCATACCACCACCTCCATGTAGAGAGATAAACCATACCACCACCTCCCTGTGGAGAGATGAACCATACCACCACCTCCATGTAGAGAGATAAAACCATACCACCACCTCCCCGTAGAGAGATAAACCATACCACCACCTCCATGTAGAGAGATAAACTATACCACCACCTCCCTGTAGAGAGATAAACCATACCCCCACCTCCATGTAGAGAGATAAACCATACCACCTCCTCCCTGTAGAGAGATAAACCATACCACCACCTCCATGTAGAGAGATAAACCATACCACCACCTCCCTGTAGAGAGATAAACCGTACCACCACCTCCATGTAGAGAGATAAACCATACCCAAACCTCCGTGTAGAGAGATAAACCATACCACCAACTCTCTGTAGAGAGATAAACCATACCACCACTCTCCCTGTAGAGAGATAAACCATACCACCACCTCCATGTAGAGAGATAAACCATACCACCACCTCCCTGTAGAGAGATAAACCATACCACCACCTCCATGTAGAGAGATAAACCATACCCCCACCTCCATGTAGAGATAAACCATACCACCAACTCCCTGTAGAGAGATAAACCATACCACCACCTCCCTGTAGAGAGATAAACCATACCACCACCTCCCTGTAGAGAGATAAACCATAACACCACCTCCATGTGGAGAGATAAACCATACCCCCACCTCCATGTAGAGAGATAAACCATACCACCACCTCCATGTAGAGAGATAAACCATACCACCACCTCCATGTAGAGAGATAAACCATACCACCACCTCCATGTAGAGAGATAAACCATACCAACACCTCCCTGTAGAGAGATAAACCATACCACCACCTCCATGTAGAGAGATAAACCATACCCCCACCTCCATGTAGAGAGATAAAACCATACCACCTCGCCGTAGAGAGATAAACCATACCACCACCTCCATGTAGAGAGATAAACCATACCACCACCTCCCTGTAGAGAGATAAACCATACCCCCACCTCCGTGTAGAGAGATAAACCATACCACCTCCTCCCTGTAGAGAGATAAACCATTCCACCACCTCCATGTAGAGAGATAAACCATAAAACCACCTCCCTGTAGAGAGATAAACCATACCAACACCTCCATGTAGAGAGATAAACCATACCTTCACCTCCCTGTGGAGAGATAAACCATACCACCACCTCCATGTAGAGAAATAAAACCATACCACCACCTCCCCATAGAGAGATAAACCATACCACCACCTCAATGTAGAGAGATAAACCATACCCCCACCTCCATGTAGAGAGATAAACCACACCACCACCTCCCTGTAGAGAGATAAACCATACCACCACCTCCATGTAGAGAGATAAACCATACCACCACCTCCATGTAGAGAGATAAACCATACCACCACCTCCCTGTAGAGAGATAAACCATACCACCACCTCCCTGTAGAGAGATAAACCATACCCCCACCTCCATGTAGAGAGATAAACCATACCACCACCTCCATGTAGAGAGATAAACCATACCACCACCTCCCTGTAGAGAGATAAACCATACCCCCACCTCCATGGAGAGAGATAAACCATACCACCACCTCCCTGAAGAGAGATAAACCATACCCCCACCTCCATGTAGAGAGATAAACCATACCACCACCTCCCTGAAGAGAGACAAACCATACCACCACCTCCCTGTAGAGAGATAAACCATACCACCACCTCCCTGTAGAGAGATAAACCATACCACCAACCTCCCTGTAGAGAGATAAACCATACCACCACCTCCCTGAAGAGAGACAAACCATACCACCACCTCCCTGTGGAGAGATAAACCATACCACCACCTCCATGAAGAGAGATAAACCACACCACCACCTCCCTGTAGAGAGATAAACCATACCACCACCTCCATGTAGAGAGATAAACCATACCCCCACCTCCATGTAGAGAGATAAACCATACCACCACCTCCCTGTAGAGAGATAAACCATACCACCACCTCCCTGTAGAGAGATAAACCATACCCCCACCTCCATGTAGAGAGATAAACCATACCACCACCTCCCTGTAGAGAGAAAAACCATACCACCACCTCCCTGTAGAGAGATAAACCATACCACCACCTCCCTGTGGAGAGATGAACCATAGCCACCACCTCCATGTAGAGAGATAAAGCCATACCACCACCTCCCCGTAGAGAGATAAACCATACCACCACCTCCCTGTGGAGAGATGAACCATACCACCACCTCCCTGTAGAGAGATAAACCATACCCCCACCTCCATGTAGAGAGATAAACCATACCGCCACCTCCCCGTAGAGAGATAAACCATACCACCACCTCCATGTAGAGAGATAAACCATACCCCCACCTCCCTGTAGAGAGATAAACCATACCACCACCTCCATGTAGAGAGATAAACCATACCACCACCTCCCTGAAGAGAGACAAACCATACCACCACCTCCCTGTAGAGAGATAAACCATACCACCACCTCCATGTAGAGAGATAAAACCATACCACCACCTCCCCGTAGAGAGATAAAACATACCACCACCTCCATGTGGAGAGATAAACCATACCACCACCTCCCTGTAGAGAGATAAACCATACCCCCACCTCCATGTAGAGAGATAAACCATACCACCTCCTCCATGTAGAGAGATAAACCATACCACCACCTCCATGTAGAGAGATAAACCATAAAACCACCTCCCTGTAGAGAGATAAACCATACCAACACCTCCATGTAGAGAGATAAACCATACCTTCACCTCCCTGTGGAGAGATAAACCATACCACCACCTCCATGTAGAGAGATAAAACCATACCACCACCTCCCCATAGAGAGATAAACCATACCACCACCTCAATGTAGAGAGATAAACCATACCCCCACCTCCATGTAGAGAGATAAACCATACCACCACCGCCATGTAGAGAGATAAACCATACCACCACCTCCCTGAAGAGAGACAAACCATACCACCACCTCCCTGTAGAGAGATAAACCATACCACCACCTCCATGTAGAGAGATAAACCATACCACCACCTCCCTGTAGAGAGATAAACCATTCCACCACCTCCATGTAGAGAGATAAACCATACCCCCACCTCCATGTAGAGAGATACACCATACCACCACCTCCCTGTAGAGAGATAAACCATACCACCACCTCCATGTAGAGAGATAAACCATACCGCCACCTCCCTGTAGAGAGATAAACCATACCGCCACCTCCCTGTAGAGAGATAAACCATACCACCACCTCCCTGTAGAGAGATAAACCATACCACCACCTCCCTGTAGAGAGATAATCCATACCACCACCTCCCTGTAGAGAGATAAACCATACCACCACCTCCATGTAGAGAGATAAACCATACCACCACCTCCCTGTAGAGAGATAAACCATACCACCACCTCCATGTAGAGAGATAAACCATACCCCCACCTCCATGTAGAGAGATAAACCACACCACCACCTCCCTGTAGAGAGATAAACCATACCACCACCTCCATGTAGAGAGATAAACCATACCATCACCTCCATGTAGAGAGATAATCCATACCACCACCTCCATGTAGAGAGATAAACCATACCACCACCTCCCTGTAGAGAGATAAACCATACCCCCACCTCCATGTAGAGAGATAAACCATACAACCACCTCCATGTAGAGAGATAAACCATACCACCACCTCCCTATAGAGAGATAAACCATACCCCCACCTCCATGGAGAGAGATAAACCATACCACCACCTCCCTGAGAGAGATAAACCATACCACCACCTCCATGTAGAGAGATAAACCATACCACCACCTCCCTGAAGAGAGATAAACCATACCACCACCTCCATGTAGAGAGATAAACCATACCACCACCTCCCTGTAGAGAGATAAACCATACCCCAACCTCCATGTAGAGAGATAAACCATACCACCACCTCCCTGAAGAGAGACAAACCATACCACCACCTCCCTGTAGAGAGATAATCCATACCACCACCTCCATGAAGAGAGATAAACCACACCACCACCTCCCTGTAGAGAGATAAACCATATCACCACCTCCATGTAGAGAGATAAACCATACCCCCACCTCCATGTAGAGAGATAAACTATACCACCACCTGCCTGTAGAGATAAACCATACCATCACCTCCCTGTAGAGAGATAAACCATACCACCACCTCCATGTAGAGAGATAAACCATACCAGCACCTCCCTGTAGAGAGAAAACCATACCACCACCTCCATGTAGAGAGATAAACCATACCACCACCTCCCTGTGGAGAGATGAACCATACCACCAACTCCATGTAGAGAGATAAAGCCATACCACCACCTCCCCGTAGAGAGATAAACCATACCACCACCTCCATGTAGAGAGATAAACCATACCACCACCTCCCTGTAGAGAGATAAACCATACCCCCAACTCCATGTAGAGAGATAAACCATACAGCCTCCTCCCTGTAGAGAGATAAAAAATACCACCACCTCCATGTAGAGAGATAAACCATACCACCACCTCCCTGTAGAGAGATAAACCATACCACCACCTCCATGTAGAGAGATAAACCATACCTCCACCTCCCTGTGAAGAGATAAACCATACCACCACCTCCATGTAGAGAGATAAACCATACCACCACCTCCCTGTAGAGAGATAAATCATACCACCACCTCCATGTAGAGAGATAAACCATACCACCACCTCCCTGTAGAGAGATAAACCATACCACCACCTCCATGCAGAGAGATAAACCATACCCCCACCTCCATGTAGAGAGATAATCCATACCACCACCTCCCTGTAGAGAGATAAACCATACCACCACCTCCCTGAAGAGAGATAAACCATACCACCACCTCCATGTAGAGAGATAAACCATACCACCACCTCCCTGTAGAGAGATAAACCATACCCCCACCTCCATGTAGAGAGATAAACCATACCACCACCTCCCTGAAGAGAGACAAACCATACCACCACCTCCCTGTAGAGAGATAATCCATAGCACCACCTCCATGTAGAGAGATAAACCATACCACCAACTCCCTGTAGAGAGATAAACCATACCACCACCTCCATGTAGAGAGATAAACCATACCCCCACCTCCATGTAGAGAGATAAACTATACCACCACCTGCCTGTAGAGATAAACCATACCATCACCTCCCTGTAGAGAGATAAACCATACCACCACCTCCATGTAGAGAGATAAACCATACCACCACCTCCATGTAGAGAGATAAACCATACCACCACCTCCCTGTAGAGAGATAAACCATACCACCACCTCCATGTAGAGAGATAAACCATACCCCCACCTCCATGTAGAGAGATAAACCACACCACCACCTCCGTGTAGAGAGATAAACCATACCACCACCTCCATGTAGAGAGATAAACCATACCACCACCTCCATATAGATAGATAAACCATACCACCACCTCCCTGTAGAAAGATAAACCATACCACCACCTCCATGTAGAGAGATAAACCATACCACCACCTCCATGTAGAGAGATAAACCATACCACCACCTCCCTGTAGAGAGATAAACCGTACCACCACCTCCCTGTAGAGAGATAAACCATACCACCACCTCCATGTAGAGAGATAAACCATACCACCACCTCCCTGTAGAGAGATAAACCATACCACCACCTCCCTGAAGAGAGATAAACCATACCACCACCTCCATGTAGAGAGATAAACCATACCACCACCTCCCTGAAGAGAGATAAACCATACCACCACCTCCATGTAGAGAGATAAACCATACCACCACCTCCCTGTAGAGAGATAAACCATACCCCAACCTCCATGTAGAGAGATAAACCATACCACCACCTCCCTGAAGAGAGACAAACCATACCACCACCTCCCTGTAGAGAGATAATCCATACCACCACCTCCATGAAGAGAGATAAACCACACCACCACCTCCCTGTAGAGAGATAAACCATATCACCACCTCCATGTAGAGAGATAAACCATACCCCCACCTCCATGTAGAGAGATAAACTATACCACCACCTGCCTGTAGAGATAAACCATACCATCACCTCCCTGTAGAGAGATAAACCATACCACCACCTCCATGTAGAGAGATAAACCATACCAGCACCTCCCTGTAGAGAGAAAAACCATACCACCACCTCCATGTAGAGAGATAAACCATACCACCACCTCCCTGTGGAGAGATGAACCATACCACCACCTCCATGTAGAGAGATAAAGCCATACCACCACCTCCCCGTAGAGAGATAAACCATACCACCACCTCCATGTAGAGAGATAAACCATACCACCACCTCCCTGTAGAGAGATAAACCATACCCCCACCTCCATGTAGAGAGATAAACCATACAGCCTCCTCCCTGTAGAGAGATAAAAAATACCACCACCTCCATGTAGAGAGATAAACCATACCACCACCTCCCTGTAGAGAGATAAACCATACCACCACCTCCATGTAGAGAGATAAACCATACCTCCACCTCCCTGTGGAGAGATAAACCATACCACCACCTCCATGTAGAGAGATAAACCATACCACCACCTCCCTGTAGAGAGATAAATCATACCACCACCTCCATGTAGAGAGATAAACCATACCACCACCTCCCTGTAGAGAGATAAACCATACCACCACCTCCATGCAGAGAGATAAACCATACCCCCACCTCCATGTAGAGAGATAAACCATACCACCACCTCCCTGTAGAGAGATAAACCATACCACCACCTCCCTGAAGAGAGATAAACCATACCACCACCTCCATGTAGAGAGATAAACCATACCACCACCTCCCTGTAGAGAGATAAACCATACCCCCACCTCCATGTAGAGAGATAAACCATACCACCACCTCCCTGAAGAGAGACAAACCATGCCACCACCTCCCTGTAGAGAGATAATCCATAGCACCACCTCCATGTAGAGAGATAAACCATACCACCACCTCCCTGTAGAGAGATAAACCATACCACCACCTCCATGTAGAGAGATAAACCATACCCCCACCTCCATGTAGAGAGATAAACTATACCACCACCTGCCTGTAGAGATAAACCATACCATCACCTCCCTGTAGAGAGATAAACCATACCACCACCTCCATGTAGAGAGATAAACCATACCACCACCTCCATGTAGAGAGATAAACCATACCACCACCTCCCTGTAGAGAGATAAACCATACCACCACCTCCATGTAGAGAGATAAACCATACCCCCACCTCCATGTAGAGAGATAAACCACACCACCACCTCCGTGTAGAGAGATAAACCATACCACCACCTCCATGTAGAGAGATAAACCATACCACCACCTCCATATAGATAGATAAACCATACCACCACCTCCCTGTAGAAAGATAAACCATACCACCACCTCCATGTAGAGAGATAAACCATACCACCACCTCCATGTAGAGAGATAAACCATACCACCACCTCCCTGTAGAGAGATAAACCGTACCACCACCTCCCTGTAGAGAGATAAACCATACCACCACCTCCATGTAGAGAGATAAACCATACCACCACCTCCCTGTAGAGAGATAAACCATACCACCACCTCCATGTAGAGAGATAAAGCATACCACCACCTCCCTGTAGAGAGATAAACCATACCACCACCTCCATGTAGAGAGATAAACCATACCCCCACCTCCATGTAGAGAGGTAAACCACACCACCACCTCCGTGTAGAGAGATAAACCATACCACCACCTCCATGTAGAGAGATAAACCATACCACCACCTCCATATAGAGAGATAAACCATACCACCACCTCCCTGTAGAAAGATAAACCATACCACCACCTCCATGTAGAGAGATAAACCATACCACCACCTCCCTGTGGAGAGATGAACCATACCACCACCTCCATGTAGATAGATAAAACCATACCACCACCTCCCCGTAGAGAGATAAACCATACCACCACCTCCATGTAGAGAGATAAACTATACCACCACCTCCCTGTAGAGAGATAAACCATACCCCCACCTCCATGTAGAGAGATAAACCATACCACCTCCTCCCTGTAGAGAGATAAACCATACCACCACCTCAATGTAGAGAGATAAACCATAACACCACCTCCCTGTAGAGAGATAAACCGTACCACCACCTCCATGTAGAGAGATAAACCATACCCAAACCTCCATGTAGAGAGATAAACCATACCACCAACTCTCTGTAGAGAGATAAACCATACCACCCTCTCCCTGTAGAGAGATAAACCATACCACCACCTCCATGTAGAGAGATAAACCATACCACCACCTCCCTGTAGAGAGATAAACCATACCACCACCTCCATGTAGAGAGATAAACCATACCCCCACCTCCATGTAGAGAGATAAACCATACCACCAACTCCCTGTAGAGAGATAAACCATACCACCACCTCCCTGTAGAGAGATAAACCATACCACCACCTCCCTGTAGAGAGATAAACCATAACACCACCTCCATGTGGAGAGATAAACCATACCCCCACCTCCATGTAGAGAGATAAACCATACCACCACCTCCATGTAGAGAGATAAACCATACCACCACCTCCATGTAGAGAGATAAACCATACCACCACCTCCATGTAGAGAGATAAACCATACCAACACCTCCCTGTAGAGAGATAAACCATACCACCACCTCCATGTAGAGAGATAAACCGTACCCCCACCTCCATGTAGAGAGATAAAACCATACCACCTCGCCGTAGAGAGATAAACCATACCACCACCTCCATGTAGAGAGATAAACCATACCACCACCTCCCTGTAGAGAGATAAACCATACCCCCACCTCCGTGTAGAGAGATAAACCATACCACCTCCTCCCTGTAGAGAGATAAACCATTCCACCACCTCCATGTAGAGAGATAAACCATAAAACCACCTCCCTGTAGAGAGATAAACCATACCAACACCTCCATGTAGAGAGATAAACCATACCTTCACCTCCCTGTGGAGAGATAAACCATACCACCACCTCCATGTAGAGAAATAAAACCATACCACCACCTCCCCATAGAGAGATAAACCATACCACCACCTCAATGTAGAGAGATAAACCATACCCCCACCTCCATGTAGAGAGATAAACCACACCACCACCTCCCTGTAGAGAGATAAACCATACCACCACCTCCATGTAGAGAGATAAACCATACCATCACCTCCATGTAGAGAGATAATCCATACCACCACCTCCATGTAGAGAGATAAACCATACCACCACCTCCCTGTAGAGAGATAAACCATACCCCCACCTCCATGTAGAGAGATAAACCATACAACCACCTCCATGTAGAGAGATAAACCATACCACCACCTCCCTATAGAGAGATAAACCATACCCCCACCTCCATGGAGAGAGATAAACCATACCACCACCTCCCTGAAGAGAGATAAACCATACCACCACCTCCATGTAGAGAGATAAACCATACCACCACCTCCCTGAAGAGAGATAAACCATACCACCACCTCCATGTAGAGAGATAAACCATACCACCACCTCCCTGTAGAGAGATAAACCATACCCCAACCTCCATGTAGAGAGATAAACCATACCACCACCTCCCTGAAGAGAGACAAACCATACCACCACCTCCCTGTAGAGAGATAATCCATACCACCACCTCCATGAAGAGAGATAAACCACACCACCACCTCCCTGTAGAGAGATAAACCATATCACCACCTCCATGTAGAGAGATAAACCATACCCCCACCTCCATGTAGAGAGATAAACTATACCACCACCTGCCTGTAGAGATAAACCATACCATCACCTCCCTGTAGAGAGATAAACCATACCACCACCTCCATGTAGAGAGATAAACCATACCAGCACCTCCCTGTAGAGAGAAAAACCATACCACCACCTCCATGTAGAGAGATAAACCATACCACCACCTCCCTGTGGAGAGATGAACCATACCACCAACTCCATGTAGAGAGATAAAGCCATACCACCACCTCCCCGTAGAGAGATAAACCATACCACCACCTCCATGTAGAGAGATAAACCATACCACCACCTCCCTGTAGAGAGATAAACCATACCCCCAACTCCATGTAGAGAGATAAACCATACAGCCTCCTCCCTGTAGAGAGATAAAAAATACCACCACCTCCATGTAGAGAGATAAACCATACCACCACCTCCCTGTAGAGAGATAAACCATACCACCACCTCCATGTAGAGAGATAAACCATACCTCCACCTCCCTGTGAAGAGATAAACCATACCACCACCTCCATGTAGAGAGATAAACCATACCACCACCTCCCTGTAGAGAGATAAATCATACCACCACCTCCATGTAGAGAGATAAACCATACCACCACCTCCCTGTAGAGAGATAAACCATACCACCACCTCCATGCAGAGAGATAAACCATACCCCCACCTCCATGTAGAGAGATAATCCATACCACCACCTCCCTGTAGAGAGATAAACCATACCACCACCTCCCTGAAGAGAGATAAACCATACCACCACCTCCATGTAGAGAGATAAACCATACCACCACCTCCCTGTAGAGAGATAAACCATACCCCCACCTCCATGTAGAGAGATAAACCATACCACCACCTCCCTGAAGAGAGACAAACCATACCACCACCTCCCTGTAGAGAGATAATCCATAGCACCACCTCCATGTAGAGAGATAAACCATACCACCAACTCCCTGTAGAGAGATAAACCATACCACCACCTCCATGTAGAGAGATAAACCATACCCCCACCTCCATGTAGAGAGATAAACTATACCACCACCTGCCTGTAGAGATAAACCATACCATCACCTCCCTGTAGAGAGATAAACCATACCACCACCTCCATGTAGAGAGATAAACCATACCACCACCTCCATGTAGAGAGATAAACCATACCACCACCTCCCTGTAGAGAGATAAACCATACCACCACCTCCATGTAGAGAGATAAACCATACCCCCACCTCCATGTAGAGAGGTAAACCACACCACCACCTCCGTGTAGAGAGATAAACCATACCACCACCTCCATGTAGAGAGATAAACCATACCACCACCTCCATATAGATAGATAAACCATACCACCACCTCCCTGTAGAAAGATAAACCATACCACCACCTCCATGTAGAGAGATAAACCATACCACCACCTCCATGTAGAGAGATAAACCATACCACCACCTCCCTGTAGAGAGATAAACCGTACCACCACCTCCCTGTAGAGAGATAAACCATACCACCACCTCCATGTAGAGAGATAAACCATACCACCACCTCCCTGTAGAGAGATAAACCATACCACCACCTCCCTGTAGAGAGATAAACCATACCACCACCTCCCTGTAGAGAGATAAACCATACCACCACCTCCATGTAGAGAGATAAACCATACCCCCACCTCCATGTAGAGAGGTAAACCACACCACCACCTCCGTGTAGAGAGATAAACCATACCACCACCTCCATGTAGAGAGATAAACCATACCACCACCTCCATATAGAGAGATAAACCATACCACCACCTCCCTGTAGAAAGATAAACCATACCACCACCTCCATGTAGAGAGATAAACCATACCACCACCTCCCTGTGGAGAGATGAACCATACCACCACCTCCATGTAGATAGATAAAACCATACCACCACCTCCCCGTAGAGAGATAAACCATACCACCACCTCCATGTAGAGAGATAAACTATACCACCACCTCCCTGTAGAGAGATAAACCATACCCCCACCTCCATGTAGAGAGATAAACCATACCACCTCCTCCCTGTAGAGAGATAAACCATACCACCACCTCAATGTAGAGAGATAAACCATAACACCACCTCCCTGTAGAGAGATAAACCGTACCACCACCTCCATGTAGAGAGATAAACCATACCCAAACCTCCATGTAGAGAGATAAACCATACCACCAACTCTCTGTAGAGAGATAAACCATACCACCCTCTCCCTGTAGAGAGATAAACCATACCACCACCTCCATGTAGAGAGATAAACCATACCACCACCTCCCTGTAGAGAGATAAACCATACCACCACCTCCATGTAGAGAGATAAACCATACCCCCACCTCCATGTAGAGAGATAAACCATACCACCAACTCCCTGTAGAGAGATAAACCATACCACCACCTCCCTGTAGAGAGATAAACCATACCACCACCTCCCTGTAGAGCGATAAACCATAACACCACCTCCATGTGGAGAGATAAACCATACCCCCACCTCCATGTAGAGAGATAAACCATACCACCACCTCCATGTAGAGAGATAAACCATACCACCACCTCCATGTAGAGAGATAAACCATACCACCACCTCCATGTAGAGAGATAAACCATACCAACACCTCCCTGTAGAGAGATAAACCATACCACCACCTCCATGTAGAGAGATAAACCATACCCCCACCTCCATGTAGAGAGATAAAACCATACCACCTCGCCGTAGAGAGATAAACCATACCACCACCTCCATGTAGAGAGATAAACCATACCTTCACCTCCCTGTGGAGAGATAAACCATACCACCACCTCCATGTAGAGAAATAAAACCATACCACCACCTCCCCATAGAGAGATAAACCATACCACCACCTCAATGTAGAGAGATAAACCATACCCCCACCTCCATGTAGAGAGATAAACCACACCACCACCTCCCTGTAGAGAGATAAACCATACCACCACCTCCATGTAGAGAGATAAACCATACCATCACCTCCATGTAGAGAGATAATCCATACCACCACCTCCATGTAGAGAGATAAACCATACCACCACCTCCCTGTAGAGAGATAAACCATACCCCCACCTCCATGTAGAGAGATAAACCATACAACCACCTCCATGTAGAGAGATAAACCATACCACCACCTCCCTATAGAGAGATAAACCATACCCCCACCTCCATGTAGAGAGATAAACCATACCACCACCTCCCTGAAGAGAGATAAACCAGACCACCACCTCCATGTAGAGAGATAAACCATACCACCACCTCCCTGTAGAGAGATAAACCATACCACCACCTCCCTGAAGAGAGATAAACCATACCACCACCTCCATGTAGAGAGATAAACCATACCACCACCTCCCTGTAGAGAGATAAACCATACCCCAACCTCCATGTAGAGAGATAAACCATACCACCACCTCCCTGAAGAGAGACAAACCATACCACCACCTCCCTGTAGAGAGATAATCCATACCACCACCTCCATGTAGAGAGATAAACCATACCACCACCTCCCTGTAGAGAGATAAACCATACCACCACCTCCATGTAGAGAGATAAACCATACCCCCACCTCCATGTAGAGAGATAAACTATACCACCACCTGCCTGTAGAGATAAACCATACCATCACCTCCCTGTAGAGAGATAAACCATACCACCACCTCCATATAGTGAGATAAACCATACCACCACCTCCCTGTAGAAAGATAAACCATACCACCACCTCCATGTAGAGAGATAAACCATACCACCACCTCCCTGTGGAGAGATGAACCATACCACCACCTCCATGTAGATAGATAAAACCATACCACCACCTCCCCGTAGAGAGATAAACCATACCACCACCTCCATGTAGAGAGATAAACTATACCACCACCTCCCTGTAGAGAGATAAACCATACCACCTCCTCCCTGTAGAGAGATAAACCATACCACCACCTCAATGTAGAGAGATAAACCATACCACCACCTCCCTGTAGAGAGATAAACCGTACCACCACCTCCATGTAGAGAGATAAACCATACCCAAACCTCCATGTAGAGAGATAAACCATACCACCAACTCTCTGTAGAGAGATAAACCATACCACCACCTCCCTGTAGAGAGATAAACCATACCACCACCTCCATGTAGAGAGATAAACCATACCACCACCTCCCTGTAGAGAGATAAACCATACCACCACCTCCATGTAGAGAGATAAACCATACCCCCACCTCCATGTAGAGAGATAAACCATACCACCAACTCCCTGTAGAGAGATAAACCATACCACCACCTCCCTGTAGAGAGATAAACCATACCACCACCTCCCTGTAGAGAGATAAACCATAACACCACCTCCATGTGGAGAGATAAACCATACCCCCACCTCCATGTAGAGAGATAAACCATACCACCACCTCCATGTAGAGAGATAAACCATACCACCACCTCCCTGTAGAGAGATAAACCATACCACCACCTCCATATAGAGAGATAAACCATACCACCACCTCCCTGTAGAAAGATAAACCATACCACCACCTCCATGTAGAGAGATAAACCATACCACCACCTCCCTGTGGAGAGATGAACCATACCACCACCTCCATGTAGATAGATAAAACCATACCACCACCTCCCCGTAGAGAGATAAACCATACCACCACCTCCATGTAGAGAGATAAACTATACCACCACCTCCCTGTAGAGAGATAAACCATACCACCACCTCCATGTAGAGAGATAAACCATACCAACACCTCCCTGTAGAGAGATAAACCATACCACCACCTCCATGTAGAGAGATAAACCATACCACCACCTCCCTGTAGAGAGATAAACCATACCCCAACCTCCATGTAGAGAGATAAACCATACCACCACCTCCCTGAAGAGAGACAAACCATACCACCACCTCCCTGTAGAGAGATAATCCATACCACCACCTCCATGTAGAGAGATAAACCATACCACCACCTCCCTGTAGAGAGATAAACCATACCACCACCTCCATGTAGAGAGATAAACCATACCCCCACCTCCATGTAGAGAGATAAACTATACCACCACCTGCCTGTAGAGATAAACCATACCATCACCTCCCTGTAGAGAGATAAACCATACCACCACCTCCATGTAGAGAGATAAACCATACCACCTCCTCCATGTAGAGAGATAAACCATACCACCACCTCCCTGTAGAGAGATAAACCATACCACCACCTCCATGTAGAGAGATAAACCATACCCCCACCTCCATGTAGAGAGATAAACCATACCACCAACTCCCTGTAGAGAGATAAACCATACCACCACCTCCCTGTAGAGAGATAAACCATACCACCACCTCCATGTAGAGAGATAAACCATACCACCACCTCCCTGTAGAGAGATAAACCATACCCCCACCTCCATGTAGAGAGATAAACCATACCACCACCTCCCTGAAGAGAGACAAACCATACCACCACCTCCCTGTAGAGAGATAAACCATACCACCACCTCCATGTAGAGAGATAAACCATACCACCACGTCCCTGTAGAGAGATAAACCATACCACCACCTCCCTGTAGAGAGATAAACCATACCACCACCTCCATGTGGAGAGATAAACCATACCCCCACCTCCATGTAGAGAGATAAACCATACCACCACCTCCATGTAGAGAGATAAACCATACCACCACCTCCATGTAGAGAGATAAACCATACCCCCACCTCCATGTAGAGAGATAAACCATACCAACACCTCCCTGTAGAGAGATAAACCATACCACCACCTCCATGTAGAGAGATAAACCATACCCCCACCTCCATGTAGAGAGATAAACCATACCACCACCTCCATGTAGAGAGATAAACCATACCACCACCTCCCTGTAGAGAGATAAACCATACCACCACCTCCCTGTAGAGAGATAAACCATAGCCCCACCTCCATGTAGAGAGATAAACCATACCACCACCTCCATGTAGAGAGATAAACCATACCACCACCTCCCTGTGGAGAGATGAACCATACCACAACCTCCATGTAGAGAGATAAACCATACCACCACCTCCATGTAGAGAGATAAACCATACCTCCACCTCCCCGTAGAGAGATAAACCATACCACCACCTCCATGTAGAGAGATAAACCATACCCCCACCTCCATATAGAGAGATAAACGATACCACCACCTCCATGTAGAGAGATAAACCATACCACCACCTCCCTGAAGAGAGACAAACGATACCACCACCTCCCTGTAGAGAGATAAACCATACCACCACCTCCATGTAGAGAGATAAACCATACCACCACCTCCCTGTAGAGAGATAAACCATACCACCACCTCCATGTAGAGAGATAAACCATACCCCCACCTCCATGTAGAGAGATAAACCATACCAACACCTCCCTGTAGAGAGATAAACCATACCACCACCTCCATGTAGAGAGATAAACCATACCACCACCTCCATGTAGAGAGATAAACCATACCACCACCTCCATGTAGAGAGATAAACCATACCACCACCTCCCTGTAGAGAGATAAACCATACCACCACCTCCCTGTAGAGAGATAAACCATAGCCCCACCTCCATGTAGAGAGATAAACCATACCACCACCTCCATGTAGAGAGATAAAACATACCACCACCTCCCTGTGGAGAGATGAACCATACCACCACCTCCATGTAGAGAGATAAAACCATACCACCACCTCCCCGTAGAGAGATAAACCATACCACCACCTCCATGTAGAGAGATAAAGCATACCTCCACCTCCCCGTAGAGAGATAAACCATACCACCACCTCCATGTAGAGAGATAAACCATACCCCCACATCCATATAGAGAGATAAACGATACCACCACCTCCATGTAGAGAGATAAACCATACCACCACCTCCCTGAAGAGAGACAAACGATACCACCACCTCCCTGTAGAGAGATAAACCATACCACCACCTCCATGTAGAGAGATAAACCATACCACCACCTCCCTGTAGAGAGATAAACCATACCACCACCTCCATGTAGAGAGATAAACCATACCCCCACCTCCATGTAGAGAGATAAACCATACCACCACCTCCCTGTAGAGAGATAAACCATACCACCACCTCCCTGTAGAGAGATAAACCATACCACCACCTCCATGTGGAGAGATAAACCATACCCCCACCTCCATGTAGAGAGATAAACCATACCACCACCTCCATCTAGAGAGATAAACCATACCACCACCTCCATGTAGCGAGATAAACCATACCACCACCTCCATGTAGAGAGATAAACCATACCAACACCTCCCTGTAGAGAGATAAACCATACCACCACCTCCATGTAGAGAGATAAACCATACCCCCACCTCCATGTAGAGAGATAAAACCATACCACCACCTTCCCGTAGAGAGATAAACCATACCACCACCTCCATGTAGAGAGATAAACCATACCACCACCTCCCTGTAGAGAGATAAACCATACCCCCACCTCCATGTATAGAGATAAACCATACCACCTCCTCCCTGTAGAGAGATAAACCATACCAACACCTCCATGTAGAGAGATAAACCATAAAACCACCTCCCTGTAGAGAGATAAACCATAGCCCCACCTCCATGTAGAGAGATAAACCATACCACCACCTCCCTGTAGAGAGATAAACCATAGCCCCACCTCCATGTAGAGAGATAAACCATACCACCACCTCCATGTAGAGAGATAAACCATACCACCACCTCCCTGTGGAGAGATGAACCATACCACCACCTCCATGTAGAGAGATAAACCATACCACCACCTCCCTGTAGAGAGATAAACCATACCCCAACCTCCATGTAGAGAGATAAACCATACCACCACCTCCCTGAAGAGAGACAAACCATACCACCACCTCCCTGTAGAGAGATAATCCATACCACCACCTCCATGTAGAGAGATAAACCATACCACCACCTCCCTGTAGAGAGATAAACCATACCACCACCTCCATGTAGAGAGATAAACCATACCCCCACCTCCATGTAGAGAGATAAACTATACCACCACCTGCCTGTAGAGATAAACCATACCATCACCTCCCTGTAGAGAGATAAACCATACCACCACCTCCATGTAGAGAGATAAACCATAACACCACCTCCATGTAGAGAGATAAACCATACCACCACCTCCCTGTAGAGAGATAAACCATACCACCACCTCCATGTAGAGAGATAAACTATACCACCACCTCCCTGTAGAGAGATAAACCATACCCCCACCTCCCTGTAGAGAGATAAACCATACCACCACCTCCATGTAGAGAGATAAACCATACCCCCACCTCCATGTAGAGAGATAAACCATACCACCAACTCCCTGTAGAGAGATAAACCATACCACCACCTCCCTGTAGAGAGATAAACCATACCACCACCTCCATGTAGAGAGATAAACCATACCACCACCTCCCTGTAGAGAGATAAACCATACCCCCACCTCCATGTAGAGAGATAAACCATACCACCACCTCCCTGAAGAGAGACAAACCATACCACCACCTCCCTGTAGAGAGATAAACCATACCACCACCTCCATGTAGAGAGATAAACCATACCACCACCTCCCTGTAGAGAGATAAACCATACCACCACCTCCCTGTAGAGAGATAAACCATACCACCACCTCCATGTGGAGAGATAAACCATACCCCCACCTCCATGTAGAGAGATAAACCATACCACCACCTCCATGTAGAGAGATAAACCATACCACCACCTCCATGTAGAGAGATAAACCATACCCCCACCTCCATGTAGAGAGATAAACCATACCAACACCTCCCTGTAGAGAGATAAACCATACCACCACCTCCATGTAGAGAGATAAACCATACCCCCATCTCCATGTAGAGAGATAAACCATACCACCACCTCCATGTAGAGAGATAAACCATACCACCACCTCCCTGTAGAGAGATAAACCATACCACCACCTCCCTGTAGAGAGATAAACCATAGCCCCACCTCCATGTAGAGAGATAAACCATACCACCACCTCCATGTAGAGAGATAAACCATACCACCACCTCCCTGTGGAGAGATGAACCATACCACAACCTCCATGTAGAGAGATAAACCATACCACCACCTCCATGTAGAGAGATAAACCATACCTCCACCTCCCCGTAGAGAGATAAACCATACCACCACCTCCATGTAGAGAGATAAACCATACCCCCACCTCCATATAGAGAGATAAACGATACCACCACCTCCATGTAGAGAGATAAACCATACCACCACCTCCCCGAAGAGAGACAAACGATACCACCACCTCCCTGTAGAGAGATAAACCATACCACCACCTCCATGTAGAGAGGTAAACCATACCACCACCTCCCTGTAGAGAGATAAACCATACCACCACCTCCATGTAGAGAGATAAACCATACCCCCACCTCCATGTAGAGAGATAAACCATACCAACACCTCCCTGTAGAGAGATAAACCATACCACCACCTCCATGTAGAGAGATAAACCATACCACCACCTCCATGTAGAGAGATAAACCATACCACCACCTCCATGTAGAGAGATAAACCATACCACCACCTCCCTGTAGAGAGATAAACCATACCACCACCTCCCTGTAGAGAGATAAACCATAGCCCCACCTCCATGTAGAGAGATAAACCATACCACCACCTCCATGTAGAGAGATAAAACATACCACCACCTCCCTGTGGAGAGATGAACCATACCACCACCTCCATGTAGAGAGATAAAACCATACCACCACCTCCCCGTAGAGAGATAAACCATACCACCACCTCCATGTAGAGAGATAAAGCATACCTCCACCTCCCCGTAGAGAGATAAACCATACCACCACCTCCATGTAGAGAGATAAACCATACCCCCACATCCATATAGAGAGATAAACGATACCACCACCTCCATGTAGAGAGATAAACCATACCACCACCTCCCTGAAGAGAGACAAACGATACCACCACCTCCCTGTAGAGAGATAAACCATACCACCACCTCCATGTAGAGAGATAAACCATACCACCACCTCCCTGTAGAGAGATAAACCATACCACAACCTCCATGTAGAGAGATAAACCATACCCCCACCTCCATGTAGAGAGATAAACCATACCACCACCTCCCTGTAGAGAGATAAACCATACCACCACCTCCCTGTAGAGAGATAAACCATACCACCACCTCCATGTGGAGAGATAAACCATACCCCCACCTCCATGTAGAGAGATAAACCATACCACCACCTCCATCTAGAGAGATAAACCATACCACCACCTCCATGTAGCGAGATAAACCATACCACCACCTCCATGTAGAGAGATAAACCATACCAACACCTCCCTGTAGAGAGATAAACCATACCACCACCTCCATGTAGAGAGATAAACCATACCCCCACCTCCATGTAGAGAGATAAAACCATACCACCACCTTCCCGTAGAGAGATAAACCATACCACCACCTCCATGTAGAGAGATAAACCATACCACCACCTCCCTGTAGAGAGATAAACCATACCCCCACCTCCATGTATAGAGATAAACCATACCACCTCCTCCCTGTAGAGAGATAAACCATACCAACACCTCCATGTAGAGAGATAAACCATAAAACCACCTCCCTGTAGAGAGATAAACCATAGCCCCACCTCCATGTAGAGAGATAAACCATACCACCACCTCCCTGTAGAGAGATAAACCATAGCCCCACCTCCATGTAGAGAGATAAACCATACCACCACCTCCATGTAGAGAGATAAACCATACCACCACCTCCCTGTGGAGAGATGAACCATACCACAACCTCCATGTAGAGAGATAAACCATACCACCACCTCCATGTAGAGAGATAAACCATACCTCCACCTCCCCGTAGAGAGATAAACCATACCACCACCTCCATGTAGAGAGATAAACCATACCCCCACCTCCATATAGAGAGATAAACGATACCACCACCTCCATGTAGAGAGATAAACCATACCACCACCTCCCTGAAGAGAGACAAACGATACCACCACCTCCCTGTAGAGAGATAAACCATACCACCACCTCCATGTAGAGAGATAAACCATACCACCACCTCCCTGTAGAGAGATAAACCATACCACCACCTCCATGTAGAGAGATAAACCATACCCCCACCTCCATGTAGAGAGATAAACCATACCAACACCTCCCTGTAGAGAGATAAACCATACCACCACCTCCATGTAGAGAGATAAACCATACCACCACCTCCATGTAGAGAGATAAACCATACCACCACCTCCATGTAGAGAGATAAACCATACCACCACCTCCCTGTAGAGAGATAAACCATACCACCACCTCCCTGTAGAGAGATAAACCATAGCCCCACCTCCATGTAGAGAGATAAACCATACCACCACCTCCATGTAGAGAGATAAAACATACCACCACCTCCCTGTGGAGAGATGAACCATACCACCACCTCCATGTAGAGAGATAAAACCATACCACCACCTCCCCGTAGAGAGATAAACCATACCACCACCTCCATGTAGAGAGATAAAGCATACCTCCACCTCCCCGTAGAGAGATAAACCATACCACCACCTCCATGTAGAGAGATAAACCATACCCCCACATCCATATAGAGAGATAAACGATACCACCACCTCCATGTAGAGAGATAAACCATACCACCACCTCCCTGAAGAGAGACAAACGATACCACCACCTCCCTGTAGAGAGATAAACCATACCACCACCTCCATGTAGAGAGATAAACCATACCACCACCTCCCTGTAGAGAGATAAACCATACCACCACCTCCATGTAGAGAGATAAACCATACCCCCACCTCCATGTAGAGAGATAAACCATACCACCACCTCCCTGTAGAGAGATAAACCATACCACCACCTCCCTGTAGAGAGATAAACCATACCACCACCTCCATGTGGAGAGATAAACCATAACCCCACCTCCATGTAGAGAGATAAACCATACCACCACCTCCATCTAGAGAGATAAACCATACCACCACCTCCATGTAGCGAGATAAACCATACCACCACCTCCATGTAGAGAGATAAACCATACCAACACCTCCCTGTAGAGAGATAAACCATACCACCACCTCCATGTAGAGAGATAAACCATACCCCCACCTCCATGTAGAGAGATAAAACCATACCACCACCTTCCCGTAGAGAGATAAACCATACCACCACCTCCATGTAGAGAGATAAACCATACCACCACCTCCCTGTAGAGAGATAAACCATACCCCCACCTCCATGTATAGAGATAAACCATACCACCTCCTCCCTGTAGAGAGATAAACCATACCAACACCTCCATGTAGAGAGATAAACCATAAAACCACCTCCCTGTAGAGAGATAAACCATAGCCCCACCTCCATGTAGAGAGATAAACCATACCACCACCTCCCTGTAGAGAGATAAACCATAGCCCCACCTCCATGTAGAGAGATAAACCATACCACCACCTCCGTGTAGAGAGATAAACCATAGCCCCACCTCCATGTAGAGAGATAAACCATACCACCACCTCCATGTAGAGAGATAAACCATACCACCACCTCCCTGTGGAGAGATGAACCATACCACAACCTCCATGTAGAGAGATAAACCATACCACCACCTCCATGTAGAGAGATAAACCATACCTCCACCTCCCCGTAGAGAGATAAACCATACCACCACCTCCATGTAGAGAGATAAACCATACCCCCACCTCCATATAGAGAGATAAACGATACCACCACCTCCATGTAGAGAGATAAACCATACCACCACCTCCCTGAAGAGAGACAAACGATACCACCACCTCCCTGTAGAGAGATAAACCATACCACCACCTCCATGTAGAGAGATAAACCATACCACCACCTCCCTGTAGAGAGATAAACCATACCACCACCTCCATGTAGAGAGATAAACCATACCCCCACCTCCATGTAGAGAGATAAACCATACCAACACCTCCCTGTAGAGAGATAAACCATACCACCACCTCCATGTAGAGAGATAAACCATACCACCACCTCCATGTAGAGAGATAAACCATACCACCACCTCCCTGTAGAGAGATAAACCATAGCCACCACCTCCATGTAGAGAGATAAACCATACCACCACCTCCCTGTAGAGAGATAAACCATAGCCACCACCTCCATGTAGAGAGATAAACCATACCACCACCTCCATGTAGAGAGATAAAACCATACCACCACCTCCCTGTGGAGAGATGAACCATACCACCACCTCCATGTAGAGAGATAAAACCATACCACCACCTCCCCTGTAGAGAGATAAACCATACCACCACCTCCATGTAGAGAGATAAAGCATACCTCCACCTCCCCGTAGAGAGATAAACCATACCACCACCTCCATGTAGAGAGATAAACCATACCCCCACATCCATATAGAGAAATAAACGATACCACCACCTCCATGTAGAGAGATAAACCATACCACCACCTCCCTGAAGAGAGACAAACGATACCACCACCTCCCTGTAGAGAGATAAACCATACCACCACCTCCATGTAGAGAGATAAACCATACCACCACCTCCCTGTAGAGAGATAAACCATACCACCACCTCCATGTAGAGAGATAAACCATACCCCCACCTCCATGTAGAGAGATAAACCATACCACCACCTCCCTGTAGAGAGATAAACCATACCACCACCTCCCTGTAGAGAGATAAACCATACCACCACCTCCATGTGGAGAGATAAACCATACCCCCACCTCCATGTAGAGAGATAAACCATACCACCACCTCCATCTAGAGAGATAAACCATACCACCACCTCCATGTAGCGAGATAAACCATACCACCACCTCCATGTAGAGAGATAAACCATACCAACACCTCCCTGTAGAGAGATAAACCATACCACCACCTCCATGTAGAGAGATAAACCATACCCCCACCTCCATGTAGAGAGATAAAACCATACCACCACCTTCCCGTAGAGAGATAAACCATACCACCACCTCCATGTAGAGAGATAAACCATACCACCACCTCCCTGTAGAGAGATAAACCATACCCCCACCTCCATGTATAGAGATAAACCATACCACCTCCTCCCTGTAGAGAGATAAACCATACCAACACCTCCATGTAGAGAGATAAACCATAAAACCACCTCCCTGTAGAGAGATAAACCATACCAACACCTCCATGTAGAGAGATAAACCATACCTTCACCTCCCTGTGGAGAGATAAATCATACCACCACCTCCATGTAGAGAGATAAAACCATACCACCACCTCCCCGTAGAGAGATAAACCATACCACCACCTCAATGTAGAGAGATAAACCATACCCCCACCTCCATGTAGAGAGATAAACCATACCCCCACCTCCATATAGAGAGATAAACGATACCACCACCTCCATGTAGAGAGATAAACCATACCACCACCTCCCTGAAGAGAGACAAACGATACCACCACCTCCCTGTAGAGAGATAAACCATACCACCACCTCCATGTAGAGAGATAAACCATACCACCACCTCCCTGTAGAGAGATAAACCATACCACCACCTCCATGTAGAGAGATAAACCATACCCCCACCTCCATGTAGAGAGATAAACCATACCACCACCTCCCTGTAGAGAGATAAACCATACCACCACCTCCCTGTAGAGAGATAAACCATACCACCACCTCCTTGTGGAGAGATAAACCATACCCCCACCTCAATGTAGAGAGATAAACCATACCACCACCTCCATCTAGAGAGATAAACCATACCACCACCTCCATGTAGAGAGATAAACCATACCACCACCTCCATGTAGAGAGATAAACCATACCAACACCTCCCTGTAGAGAGATAAACCATACCACCACCTCCATGTAGAGAGATAAACCATACCCCCACCTCCATGTAGAGAGATAAACCATACCTTCACCTCCCTGTGGAGAGATAAACCATACCACCACCTCCATGTAGAGAGATAAAACCATACCACCACCTCCCCGTAGAGAGATAAACCATACCACCAACTCAATGTAGAGAGATAAACCATACCCCCACCTCCATGTAGAGAGATAAACCATACCCCCACCTCCATATAGAGAGATAAACGATACCACCACCTCCATGTAGAGAGATAAACCATACCACCACCTCCCTGAAGAGAGACAAACGATACCACCACCTCCCTGTAGAGAGATAAACCATACCACCACCTCCATGTAGAGAGATAAACCATACCACCACCTCCCTGTAGAGAGATAAACCATACCACCACCTCCATGTAGAGAGATAAACCATACCCCCACCTCCATGTAGAGAGATAAACCATACCACCACCTCCCTGTAGAGAGATAAACCATACCACCACCTCCCTGTAGAGAGATAAACCATACCACCACCTCCATGTGGAGAGATAAACCATACCCCCACCTCCATGTAGAGAGATAAACCATACCACCACCTCCATCTAGAGAGATAAACCATACCACCACCTCCATGTAGAGAGATAAACCATACCACCACCTCCATGTAGAGAGATAAACCATACCAACACCTCCCTGTAGAGAGATAAACCATACCACCACCTCCATGTAGAGAGATAAACCATACCCCCACCTCCATGTAGAGAGATAAAACCATACCACCACCTTCCCGTAGAGAGATAAACCATACCACCACCTCCATGTAGAGAGATAAACCATACCACCACCTCCCTGTAGAGAGATAAACCATACCCCCACCTCCATGTATAGAGATAAACCATACCACCTCCTCCCTGTAGAGAGATAAACCATACCAACACCTCCATGTAGAGAGATAAACCATAAAACCACCTCCCTGTAGAGAGATAAACCATACCAACACCTCCATGTAGAGAGATAAACCATACCTTCACCTCCCTGTGGAGAGATAAACCATACCACCACCTCCATGTAGAGAGATAAAACCATACCACCACCTCCCCGTAGAGAGATAAACCATACCACCACCTCAATGTAGAGAGATAAACCATACCCCCACCTCCATGTAGAGAGATAAACCATACCCCCACCTCCATATAGAGAGATAAACGATACCACCACCTCCATGTAGAGAGATAAACCATACCACCACCTCCCTGAAGAGAGACAAACGATACCACCACCTCCCTGTAGAGAGATAAACCATACCACCACCTCCATGTAGAGAGATAAACCATACCACCACCTCCCTGTAGAGAGATAAACCATACCACCACCTCCATGTAGAGAGATAAACCATACCCCCACCTCCATGTAGAGAGATAAACCATACCAACACCTCCCTGTAGAGAGATAAACCATACCACCACCTCCATGTAGAGAGATAAACCATACCCCCACATCCATGTAGAGAGATAAACCATACCACCACCTCCATGTAGAGAGATAAACCATACCACCACCTCCCTGTAGAGAGATAAACCATACCACCACCTCCCTGTAGAGAGATAAACCATAGCCCCACCTCCATGTAGAGAGATAAACCATACCACCACCTCCATGTAGAGAGATAAACCATACCACCACCTCCCTGTGGAGAGATGAACCATACCACCACCTCCATGTAGAGAGATAAAACCATACCACCACCTCCCCGTAGAGAGATAAACCATACCACCACCTCCATGTAGAGAGATAAACCATACCACCACCTCCATGTAGAGAGATAAAGCATACCTCCACCTCCCCGTAGAGAGATAAACCATACCACCACCTCCATGTAGAGAGATAAACCATACCCCCACTCCATATAGAGAGATAAACGATACCACCACCTCCATGTAGAGAGATAAACCATACCACCACCTCCCTGAAGAGAGACAAACGATACCACCAACTCCCTGTAGAGAGATAAACCATACCACCACCTCCATGTAGAGAGATAAACCATACCACCACCTCCCTGTAGAGAGATAAACCATACCACCACCTCCATGTAGAGAGATAAACCATACCCCCACCTCCATGTAGAGAGATAAACCATACCACCACCTCCCTGTAGAGAGATAAACCATACCACCACCTCCCTGTAGAGAGATAAACCATACCACCACCTCCATGTAGAGAGATAAACCATACCCCCACCTCCATGTAGAGAGATAAACCATACCACCACCTCAATGTAGAGAGATAAACCATACCCCCACCTCCATGTAGAGAGATAAACCATACCACCACCGCCATGTAGAGAGATAAACCATACCACCACCTCCCTGTAGAGAGATAAACCATACCCCCACCTCCATGTAGAGAGATAAACCATACCACCACCTCCATGTAGAGAGATAAACCATACCACCACCTCCATGTAGAGAGATAAACCATACCGACACCTCCCTGTAGAGAGATTAACCATACCACCACCTCCATGTAGAGAGATAAACCATACCCCCACCTCCATGTAGAGAGATAAAACAATACCACCACCTCCCCGTAGAGAGATAAACCATACCACCACCTCCATGTAGAGAGATAAACCATACCCCCACCTCCATGTAGAGAGATAAACCATACCCCCACCTCCATATAGAGAGATAAACGATACCACCACCTCCATGTAGAGAGATAAACCATACCACCACCTCCCTGAAGAGAGACAAACGATACCACCACCTCCCTGTAGAGAGATAAACCATACCACCACCTCCATGTAGAGAGATAAACCATACCACCACCTCCCTGTAGAGAGATAAACCATACCACCACCTCCATGTAGAGAGATAAACCATACCCCCACCTCCATGTAGAGAGATAAACCATACCACCACCTCCCTGTAGAGAGATAAACCATACCACCACCTCCCTGTAGAGAGATAAACCATACCACCACCTCCATGTGGAGAGATAAACCATACCCCCACCTCCATGTAGAGAGATAAACCATACCACCACCTCCATCTAGAGAGATAAACCATACCACCACCTCCATGTAGAGAGATAAACCATACCCCCACCTCCATGTAGAGAGATAAACCATACCACCACCTCCCTGTAGAGAGATAAACCATACCACCACCTCCCTGTAGAGAGATAAACCATACCACCACCTCCATGTAGAGAGATAAACCATACCCCCACCTCCATGTAGAGAGATAAACCATACCACCACCTCAATGTAGAGAGATAAACCATACCCCCACCTCCATGTAGAGAGATAAACCATACCACCACCGCCATGTAGAGAGATAAACCATACCACCACCTCCCTGTAGAGAGATAAACCATACCCCCACCTCCATGTAGAGAGATAAACCATACCACCACCTCCATGTAGAGAGATAAACCATACCACCACCTCCATGTAGAGAGATAAACCATACCGACACCTCCCTGTAGAGAGATTAACCATACCACCACCTCCATGTAGAGAGATAAACCATACCCCCACCTCCATGTAGAGAGATAAAACAATACCACCACCTCCCCGTAGAGAGATAAACCATACCACCACCTCCATGTAGAGAGATAAACCATACCCCCACCTCCATGTAGAGAGATAAACCATACCCCCACCTCCATATAGAGAGATAAACGATACCACCACCTCCATGTAGAGAGATAAACCATACCACCACCTCCCTGAAGAGAGACAAACGATACCACCACCTCCCTGTAGAGAGATAAACCATACCACCACCTCCATGTAGAGAGATAAACCATACCACCACCTCCCTGTAGAGAGATAAACCATACCACCACCTCCATGTAGAGAGATAAACCATACCCCCACCTCCATGTAGAGAGATAAACCATACCACCACCTCCCTGTAGAGAGATAAACCATACCACCACCTCCCTGTAGAGAGATAAACCATACCACCACCTCCATGTGGAGAGATAAACCATACCCCCACCTCCATGTAGAGAGATAAACCATACCACCACCTCCATCTAGAGAGATAAACCATACCACCACCTCCATGTAGAGAGATAAACCATACCACCACCTCCATGTAGAGAGATAAACCATACCAACACCTCCCTGTAGAGAGATAAACCATACCACCACCTCCATGTAGAGAGATAAACCATACCCCCACCTCCATGTAGAGAGATAAAACCATACCACCACCTTCCCGTAGAGAGATAAACCATACCACCACCTCCATGTAGAGAGATAAACCATACCACCACCTCCCTGTAGAGAGAAACCATACCCCCACCTCCATGTATAGAGATAAACCATACCACCTCCTCCCCGTAGAGAGATAAACCATACCACCACCTCCATGTAGAGAGATAAACCATACCCCCACTCCATATAGAGAGATAAACGATACCACCACCTCCATGTAGAGAGATAAACCATACCACCACCTCCCTGTAGAGAGATAAACCATACCACCACCTCCATGTAGAGAGATAAACCATACCCCCACCTCCATGTAGAGAGATAAACCATACCACCACCTCCCTGTAGAGAGATAAACCATATCACCACCTCAATGTAGAGAGATAAACCATACCCCCACCTCCATGTAGAGAGATAAACCATACCACCACCGCCATGTAGAGAGATAAACCATACCACCACCTCCCTGTAGAGAGATAAACCATACCCCCACCTCCATGTAGAGAGATAAACCATACCACCACCTCCATGTAGAGAGATAAACCATACCACCACCTCCATGTAGAGAGATAAACCATACCGACACCTCCCTGTAGAGAGATTAACCATACCACCACCTCCATGTAGAGAGATAAACCATACCCCCACCTCCATGTAGAGAGATAAAACAATACCACCACCTCCCCGTAGAGAGATAAACCATACCACCACCTCCATGTAGAGAGATAAACCATACCCCCACCTCCATGTAGAGAGATAAACCATACCCCCACCTCCATATAGAGAGATAAACGATACCACCACCTCCATGTAGAGAGATAAACCATACCACCACCTCCCTGAAGAGAGACAAACGATACCACCACCTCCCTGTAGAGAGATAAACCATACCACCACCTCCATGTAGAGAGATAAACCATACCACCACCTCCCTGTAGAGAGATAAACCATACCACCACCTCCATGTAGAGAGATAAACCATACCCCCACCTCCATGTAGAGAGATAAACCATACCACCACCTCCCTGTAGAGAGATAAACCATACCACCACCTCCCTGTAGAGAGATAAACCATACCACCACCTCCATGTGGAGAGATAAACCATACCCCCACCTCCATGTAGAGAGATAAACCATACCACCACCTCCATCTAGAGAGATAAACCATACCACCACCTCCATGTAGAGAGATAAACCATACCACCACCTCCATGTAGAGAGATAAACCATACCAACACCTCCCTGTAGAGAGATAAACCATACCACCACCTCCATGTAGAGAGATAAACCATACCCCCACCTCCATGTAGAGAGATAAAACCATACCACCACCTTCCCGTAGAGAGATAAACCATACCACCACCTCCATGTAGAGAGATAAACCATACCACCACCTCCCTGTAGAGAGATAAACCATACCCCCACCTCCATGTATAGAGATAAACCATACCACCTCCTCCCTGTAGAGAGATAAACCATACCAACACCTCCATGTAGAGAGATAAACCATAAAACCACCTCCCTGTAGAGAGATAAACCATACCAACACCTCCATGTAGAGAGATAAACCATACCTTCACCTCCCTGTGGAGAGATAAACCATACCCCCACCTCCATGTAGAGAGATAAACCATACCACCACCTCCCTGTAGAGAGATAAACCATACCACCACCTCAATGTAGAGAGATAAACCATACCCCCACCTCCATGTAGAGAGATAAACCATACCACCACCGCCATGTAGAGAGATAAACCATACCACCACCTCCCTGTAGAGAGATAAACCATACCCCCACCTCCATGTAGAGAGATAAACCATACCACCACCTCCATGTAGAGAGATAAACCATACCACCACCTCCATGTAGAGAGATAAACCATACCGACACCTCCCTGTAGAGAGATTAACCATACCACCACCTCCATGTAGAGAGATAAACCATACCCCCACCTCCATGTAGAGAGATAAAACAATACCACCACCTCCCCGTAGAGAGATAAACCATACCACCACCTCCATGTAGAGAGATAAACCATACCCCCACCTCCATGTAGAGAGATAAACCATACCCCCACCTCCATATAGAGAGATAAACGATACCACCACCTCCATGTAGAGAGATAAACCATACCACCACCTCCCTGAAGAGAGACAAACGATACCACCACCTCCCTGTAGAGAGATAAACCATACCACCACCTCCATGTAGAGAGATAAACCATACCACCACCTCCCTGTAGAGAGATAAACCATACCACCACCTCCATGTAGAGAGATAAACCATACCCCCACCTCCATGTAGAGAGATAAACCATACCACCACCTCCCTGTAGAGAGATAAACCATACCACCACCTCCCTGTAGAGAGATAAACCATACCACCACCTCCATGTGGAGAGATAAACCATACCCCCACCTCCATGTAGAGAGATAAACCATACCACCACCTCCATCTAGAGAGATAAACCATACCACCACCTCCATGTAGAGAGATAAACCATACCACCACCTCCATGTAGAGAGATAAACCATACCAACACCTCCCTGTAGAGAGATAAACCATACCACCACCTCCATGTAGAGAGATAAACCATACCCCCACCTCCATGTAGAGAGATAAAACCATACCACCACCTTCCCGTAGAGAGATAAACCATACCACCACCTCCATGTAGAGAGATAAACCATACCACCACCTCCCTGTAGAGAGATAAACCATACCCCCACCTCCATGTATAGAGATAAACCATACCACCTCCTCCCTGTAGAGAGATAAACCATACCAACACCTCCATGTAGAGAGATAAACCATAAAACCACCTCCCTGTAGAGAGATAAACCATACCAACACCTCCATGTAGAGAGATAAACCATACCTTCACCTCCCTGTGGAGAGATAAACCATACCACCACCTCCATGTAGAGAGATAAAACCATACCACCACCTCCCCGTAGAGAGATAAACCATACCACCACCTCAATGTAGAGAGATAAACCATACCCCCACCTCCATGTAGAGAGATAAACCATACCCCCACCTCCATATAGAGAGATAAACGATACCACCACCTCCATGTAGAGAGATAAACCATACCACCACCTCCCTGAAGAGAGACAAACGATACCACCACCTCCCTGTAGAGAGATAAACCATACCACCACCTCCATGTAGAGAGATAAACCATACCACCACCTCCCTGTAGAGAGATAAACCATACCACCACCTCCATGTAGAGAGATAAACCATACCCCCACCTCCATGTAGAGAGATAAACCATACCAACACCTCCCTGTAGAGAGATAAACCATACCACCACCTCCATGTAGAGAGATAAACCATACCCCCACATCCATGTAGAGAGATAAACCATACCACCACCTCCATGTAGAGAGATAAACCATACCACCACCTCCCTGTAGAGAGATAAACCATACCACCACCTCCCTGTAGAGAGATAAACCATAGCCCCACCTCCATGTAGAGAGATAAACCATACCACCACCTCCATGTAGAGAGATAAACCATACCACCACCTCCCTGTGGAGAGATGAACCATACCACCACCTCCATGTAGAGAGATAAAACCATACCACCACCTCCCCGTAGAGAGATAAACCATACAACCACCTCCATGTAGAGAGATAAACCATACCACCACCTCCATGTAGAGAGATAAAGCATACCTCCACCTCCCCGTAGAGAGATAAACCATACCACCACCTCCATGTAGAGAGATAAACCATACCCCCACCTCCATATAGAGAGATAAACGATACCACCACCTCCATGTAGAGAGATAAACCATACCACCACCTCCCTGAAGAGAGACAAACGATACCACCAACTCCCTGTAGAGAGATAAACCATACCACCACCTCCATGTAGAGAGATAAACCATACCACCACCTCCCTGTAGAGAGATAAACCATACCACCACCTCCATGTAGAGAGATAAACCATACCACCACCTCCATGTAGAGAGATAAACCATACCACCACCTCCCTGTAGAGAGATAAACCATACCACCACCTCCCTGTAGAGAGATAAACCATACCACCACCTCCATGTAGAGAGATAAACCATACCCCCACCTCCATGTAGAGAGATAAACCATACCACCACCTCCCTGTAGAGAGATAAACCATACCACCACCTCAATGTAGAGAGATAAACCATACCCCCACCTCCATGTAGAGAGATAAACCATACCACCACCTCCATGTAGAGAGATAAACCATACCACCACCTCCCTGTAGAGAGATAAACCATACCCCCACCTCCATGTAGAGAGATAAACCATACCACCACCTCCATGTAGAGAGATAAACCATACCACCACCTCCATGTAGAGAGATAAACCATACCGACACCTCCCTGTAGAGAGATTAACCATACCACCACCTCCATGTAGAGAGATAAACCATACCCCCACCTCCATGTAGAGAGATAAACCATACCACCACCTCCCCGTAGAGAGATAAACCATACCACCACCTCCATGTAGAGAGATAAACCATACCACCACCTCCCTGTAGAGAGATAAACCATACCACCACCTCCCTGTAGAGAGATAAACCATACCACCACCTCCCTGTAGAGAGATAAACCATACCACCACCTCCATGTAGAGAGATAAACCATACCACCACCTCCCTGTAGAGAGATAAACCATACCACCACCTCCATGTAGAGAGATAAACCATACCACCACCTCCCTGTAGAGAGATAAACCATACCGCCACCTCCCTGTAGAGAGATAAACCATACCACCACCTCCATGTAGAGAGATAAACCACCACCTCCATGTAGAGAGATAAACCACACCACCACCTCCCTGTAGAGAGATAAACCATACCACCACCTCCATGTAGAGAGATAAACCATACCATCACCTCCATGTAGAGAGATAATCCATACCACCACATCCATGTAGAGAGATAAACCATACCACCACCTCCCTGTAGAGAGATAAACCATACCCCCACCTCCATGTAGAGAGATAAACCATACAACCACCTCCATGTAGAGAGATAAACCATACCACAACCTCCCTGTAGAGAGATAAACCATACCCCCACCTCCATGTAGAGAGATAAACCATACCACCACCTCCCTGAAGAGAGACAAACCATACCACCACCTCCCTGTAGAGAGATAAACCATACCACCACCTCCATGTAGAGAGATAAACCATACCCCCACCTCCATGTAGAGAGATACACCATACCACCACCTCCCTGTAGAGAGATAAACCATACCACCACCTCCCTGTAGAGAGATAAACCATACCACCACCTCCCTGTAGAGAGATAAACCATACCACCACCTCCATGTAGAGAGATAAACCATACCACCACCTCCCTGTAGAGAGATAAACCATACCGCCACCTCCATGTAGAGAGATAAACCATACCACCACCTCCCTGTAGAGAGATAAACCATACCACCACCTCCCTGTAGAGAGATAAACCATACCACCACCTCCATGTAGAGAGATAAACCATACCACCACCTCCATGTAGAGAGATAAACCATACCACCACCTCCATGTAGAGAGATAAACCATACCTCCACCTCCATGTAGAGAGATAAACCACACCACCACCTCCCTGTAGAGAGATAAACCATACCACCACCTCCATGTAGAGAGATAAACCATACCACCACCTCCATATAGAGAGATAAACCATACCACCACCTCCCTGTAGAAAGATAAACCATACCACCACCTCCATGTAGAGAGATAAACCATACCACCACCTCCATGTAGAGAGATAAACCATACCACCACCTCCATGTAGAGAGATAAACCATACCCCCACCTCCATGTAGAGAGATAAACCACACCACCACCTCCCTGTAGAGAGATAAACCATACCACCACCTGCATGTAGAGAGATAAACCATACCACCACCTCCATATAGAGAGATAAACCATACCACCACCTCCCTGTAGAGAGATAAACCATACCACCACCTCCATGTAGAGAGATAAACCATACCACCACCTCCCTGTGGAGAGATTAACCATACCACCACCTCCCTGTAGAGAGATAAAACCATACCACCACCTCCCCGTAGAGAGATAAACCATACCACCACCTCCATGTAGAGAGATAAACTATACCACCACCTCCCTGTAGAGAGATAAACCATACCCCCACCTCCATGTAGAGAGATAAACCATACCACCACCTCCCTGTAGAGAGATAAACCATACCACCACCTCCATGTAGAGAGATAAACCATACCACCACCTCCCTGTAGAGAGATAAACCATACCACCACCTCCATGTAGAGAGATAAACCATACCACCACCTCCATGTAGAGAGATAAACCATACCACCACCTCCATGTAGAGAGATAAACCATACCACCACCTCCCTGTAGAGAGATAAACCATACCACCACCTCCATGTAGAGAGATAAACCATACCACCACCTCCATGTAGAGAGATAAACCATACCACCACCTCCATGTAGAGAGATAAACCATACCACCACCTCCCTGTAGAGAGATAAACCATACCACCACCTCCATGTAGAGAGATAAACCATACCACCACCTCCATGTAGAGAGATAAACCATACCACCACCTCCCTGTAGAGAGATAAACCATACCCCCACCTCCATGTAGAGAGATAAACCATACCACCACCTCCCTGAAGAGAGACAAACCATACCACCACCTCCCTGTAGAGAGATAAACCATACCACCACCTCCATGTAGAGAGATAAACCATACCCCCACCTCCATGTAGAGAGATACACCATACCACCACCTCCCTGTAGAGAGATAAACCATACCACCACCTCCCTGTAGAGAGATAAACCATACCACCACCTCCATGTAGAGAGATAAACCATACCCCCACCTCCATGTAGAGAGATAAACCATACCACCACCTCCCTGTAGAGAGATAAACCATACCACCACCTCAATGTAGAGAGATAAACCATACCCCCACCTCCATGTAGAGAGATAAACCATACCACCACCGCCATGTAGAGAGATAAACCATACCACCACCTCCCTGTAGAGAGATAAACCATACCCCCACCTCCATGTAGAGAGATAAACCATACCACCACCTCCATGTAGAGAGATAAACCATACCACCACCTCCATGTAGAGAGATAAACCATACCGACACCTCCCTGTAGAGAGATTAACCATACCACCACCTCCATGTAGAGAGATAAACCATACCCCCACCTCCATGTAGAGAGATAAAACAATACCACCACCTCCCCGTAGAGAGATAAACCATACCACCACCTCCATGTAGAGAGATAAACCATACCCCCACCTCCATGTAGAGAGATAAACCATACCCCCACCTCCATATAGAGAGATAAACGATACCACCACCTCCATGTAGAGAGATAAACCATACCACCACCTCCCTGAAGAGAGACAAACGATACCACCACCTCCCTGTAGAGAGATAAACCATACCACCACCTCCATGTAGAGAGATAAACCATACCACCACCTCCCTGTAGAGAGATAAACCATACCACCACCTCCATGTAGAGAGATAAACCATACCCCCACCTCCATGTAGAGAGATAAACCATACCACCACCTCCCTGTAGAGAGATAAACCATACCACCACCTCCCTGTAGAGAGATAAACCATACCACCACCTCCATGTGGAGAGATAAACCATACCCCCACCTCCATGTAGAGAGATAAACCATACCACCACCTCCATCTAGAGAGATAAACCATACCACCACCTCCATGTAGAGAGATAAACCATACCACCACCTCCATGTAGAGAGATAAACCATACCAACACCTCCCTGTAGAGAGATAAACCATACCACCACCTCCATGTAGAGAGATAAACCATACCCCCACCTCCATGTAGAGAGATAAAACCATACCACCACCTTCCCGTAGAGAGATAAACCATACCACCACCTCCATGTAGAGAGATAAACCATACCACCACCTCCCTGTAGAGAGATAAACCATACCCCCACCTCCATGTATAGAGATAAACCATACCACCTCCTCCCTGTAGAGAGATAAACCATACCAACACCTCCATGTAGAGAGATAAACCATAAAACCACCTCCCTGTAGAGAGATAAACCATACCAACACCTCCATGTAGAGAGATAAACCATACCTTCACCTCCCTGTGGAGAGATAAACCATACCACCACCTCCATGTAGAGAGATAAAACCATACCACCACCTCCCCGTAGAGAGATAAACCATACCACCACCTCAATGTAGAGAGATAAACCATACCCCCACCTCCATGTAGAGAGATAAACCATACCCCCACCTCCATATAGAGAGATAAACGATACCACCACCTCCATGTAGAGAGATAAACCATACCACCACCTCCCTGAAGAGAGACAAACGATACCACCACCTCCCTGTAGAGAGATAAACCATACCACCACCTCCATGTAGAGAGATAAACCATACCACCACCTCCCTGTAGAGAGATAAACCATACCACCACCTCCATGTAGAGAGATAAACCATACCCCCACCTCCATGTAGAGAGATAAACCATACCAACACCTCCCTGTAGAGAGATAAACCATACCACCACCTCCATGTAGAGAGATAAACCATACCCCCACATCCATGTAGAGAGATAAACCATACCACCACCTCCATGTAGAGAGATAAACCATACCACCACCTCCCTGTAGAGAGATAAACCATACCACCACCTCCCTGTAGAGAGATAAACCATAGCCCCACCTCCATGTAGAGAGATAAACCATACCACCACCTCCATGTAGAGAGATAAACCATACCACCACCTCCCTGTGGAGAGATGAACCATACCACCACCTCCATGTAGAGAGATAAAACCATACCACCACCTCCCCGTAGAGAGATAAACCATACCACCACCTCCATGTAGAGAGATAAACCATACCACCACCTCCATGTAGAGAGATAAAGCATACCTCCACCTCCCCGTAGAGAGATAAACCATACCACCACCTCCATGTAGAGAGATAAACCATACCCCCACCTCCATGTAGAGAGATACACCATACCACCACCTCCCTGTAGAGAGATAAACCATACCACCACCTCCCTGTAGAGAGATAAACCATACCACCACCTCCCTGTAGAGAGATAAACCATACCCCCACCTCCATGTAGAGAGATACACCATACCACCACCTCCCTGTAGAGAGATAAACCATACCACCACCTCCCTGTAGAGAGATAAACCATACCACCACCTCCCTGTAGAGAGATAAACCATACCACCACCTCCATGTAGAGCGATAAACCATACCACCACCTCCCTGTAGAGAGATAAACCATACCACCACCTCCATGTAGAGAGATAAATCATACCCCCACCTCCATGTAGAGAGATAAACCACACCACCACCTCCCTGTAGAGAGATAAACCATACCACCACCTCCATGTAGAGAGATAAACCATACCATCACCTCCATGTAGAGAGATAATCCATACCACCACATCCATGTAGAGAGATAAACCATACCACCACCTCCCTGTAGAGAGATAAACCATACCCCCACCTCCATGTAGAGAGATAAACCATACAACCACCTCCATGTAGAGAGATAAACCATACCACAACCTCCCTGTAGAGAGATAAACCATACCCCCACCTCCATGTAGAGAGATAAACCATACCACCACCTCCCTGAAGAGAGACAAACCATACCACCACCTCCCTGTAGAGAGATAAACCATACCACCACCTCCATGTAGAGAGATAGACCATACCCCCACCTCCATGTAGAGAGATACACCATACCACCACCTCCCTGTAGAGAGATAAACCATACCACCACCTCCCTGTAGAGAGATAAACCATACCACCACCTCCCTGTAGAGAGATAAACCATACCACCACCTCCATGTAGAGCGATAAACCATACCACCACCTCCCTGTAGAGAGATAAACCATACCGCCACCTCCATGTAGAGAGATAAACCATACCACCACCTCCCTGTAGAGAGATAAACCATACCACCACCTCCCTGTAGAGAGATAAACCATACCACCACCTCCATGTAGAGAGATAAACCATACCACCACCTCCATGTAGAGAGATAAACCATACCACCACCTCCATGTAGAGAGATAAACCATACCTCCACCTCCATGTAGAGAGATAAACCACACCACCACCTCCCTGTAGAGAGATAAACCATACCACCACCTGCATGTAGAGAGATAAACCATACCACCACCTCCATATAGAGAGATAAACCATACCACCACCTCCCTGTAGAAAGATAAACCATACCACCACATCCATGTAGAGAGATAAACCATACCACCACCTCCATGTAGAGAGATAAACCATACCACCACCTCCATGTAGAGAGATAAACCATACCCCCACCTCCATGTAGAGAGATAAACCACACCACCACCTCCCTGTAGAGAGATAAACCATACCACCACCTGCATGTAGAGAGATAAACCATACCACCACCTCCATATAGAGAGATAAACCATACCACCACCTCCCTGTAGAAAGATAAACCATACCACCACCTCCATGTAGAGAGATAAACCATACCACCACCTCCCTGTGGAGAGATTAACCATACCACCACCTCCCTGTAGAGAGATAAAACCATACCACCACCTCCCCGTAGAGAGATAAACCATACCACCACCTCCATGTAGAGAGATAAACTATACCACCACCTCCCTGTAGAGAGATAAACCATACCCCCACCTCCATGTAGAGAGATAAACCATACCACCTCCTCCCTGTAGAGAGATAAACCATACCACCACCTCCATGTAGAGAGATAAACCATACCACCACCTCCCTGTAGAGAGATAAACCATACCACCACCTCCATGTAGAGAGATAAACCATACCCCCACCTCCATGTAGAGAGATAAACCATACCACCAACTCCCTGTAGAGAGATAAACCATACCACCACCTCCCTGTAGAGAGATAAACCATACCACCACCTCCATGTAGAGAGATAAACCATACCACCACCTCCCTGTAGAGAGATAAACCATAACCCCACCTCCATGTAGAGAGATAAACCATACCACCACCTCCCTGAAGAGAGACAAACCATACCACCACCTCCCTGTAGAGAGATAAACCATACCACCACCTCCATGTAGAGAGATAAACCATACCACCACCTCCCTGTAGAGAGATAAACCATACCACCACCTCCCTGTAGAGAGATAAACCATACCACCACCTCCATGTGGAGAGATAAACCATACCCCCACCTCCTTGTAGAGAGATAAACCATACCTCCACCTCCATGTAGAGAGATAAACCATACCACCAACTCCATGTAGAGAGATAAACCATACCCCCACCTCCATGTAGAGAGATAAACCATACCAACACCTCCCTGTAGAGAGATAAACCATAGCCCCACCTCCACGTAGAGAGATAAACCATACCACCACCTCCATGTAGAGAGATAAACCATACCACCACCTCCCTGTGGAGAGATGAACCATACCACCACCTCCATGTAGAGAGATAAACCATACCACCACCTCCATGTAGAGAGATAAACCATACCTCCACCTCCCCGTAGAGAGATAAACCATACCCCCACCTCCTTGTAGAGAGATAAACCATACCACCACCTCCATGTAGAGAGATAAACCATACCACCACCTCCATGTAGAGAGATAAACCATACCCCCACCTCCATGTAGAGAGATAAACCATACCAACACCTCCCTGTAGAGAGATAAACCATAGCCCCACCTCCACGTAGAGAGATAAACCATACCACCACCTCCATGTAGAGAGATAAACCATACCACCACCTCCCTGTGGAGAGATGAACCATACCACCACCTCCATGTAGAGAGATAAACCATACCACCACCTCCATGTAGAGAGATAAACCATACCTCCACCTCCATATAGAGAGATAAACGATACCACCAACTCCATGTAGAGAGATAAACCATACCACCACTTCCCTAAAGAGAGACAAACGATACCACCACCTCCCTGTAGAGAGATAAACCATACCACCACCTCCATGTAGAGAGATAAACCATACAACCACCTCCCTGTAGAGAGATAAACCATACCACCACCTCCATGTAGAGAGATAAACCATACCCCCACCTCCATGTAGAGAGATAAACCATACCAACACCTCCCTGTAGAGAGATAAACCATACCACCACCTCCATGTAGAGAGATAAACCATACCACCACCTCCATGTAGAGAGATAAACCATACCACCACCTCCATGTAGAGAGATAAACCATACCACCACCTCCCTGTAGAGAGATAAACCATACCACCACCTCCCTGTAGAGAGATAAACCATAGCCCCACCTCCATGTAGAGAGATAAACCATACCACCACCTCCATGTAGAGAGATAAACCATACCACCACCTCCCTGTGGAGAGATGAACCATACCACCACCTCCATGTAGAGAGATAAAACCATACCACCACCTCCCCGTAGAGAGATAAACCATACCACCACCTCAATGTAGAGAGATAAACCATACCACCACCTCCATGTAGAGAGATAAAGCATACCTCCACCTCCCCGTAGAGAGATAAACCATACAACCACCTCCATGTAGAGAGATAAACCATACCCCCACCTCCATATAGAGAGATAAACGATACCACCACCTCCATGTAGAGAGATAAACCATACCACCACCTCCCTGAAGAGAGACAAACGATACCACCACCTCCCTGTAGAGAGATAAACCATACCATCACCTCCATGTAGAGAGATAAACCATACCACCACCTCCCTGTAGAGAGATAAACCATACCACCACCTCCATGTAGAGAGATAAACCATACCCCCACCTCCATGTAGAGAGATAAACCATACCACCACCTCCCTGTAGAGAGATAAACCATACCACCACATCCCTGTAGAGAGATAAACCATACCACCACCTCCATGTAGAGAGATAAACCATAAAACCACCTCCCTGTAGAGAGATAAACCATACCAACACCTCCATGTAGAGAGATAAACCATACCTTCACCTCCCTGTGGAGAGATAAACCATACCACCACGTCCATGTAGAGAGATAAAACCATACCACCACCTCCCCGTAGAGAGATAAACCATACCACCACCTCCATGTGGAGAGATAAACCATACCCCCACCTCCTTGTAGAGAGATAAACCATACCACCACCTCCATGTAGAGAGATAAACCATACCACCAACTCCATGTAGAGAGATAAACCATACCCCCACCTCCATGTAGAGAGATAAACCATACCAACACCTCCCTGTAGAGAGATAAACCATAGCCCCACCTCCACGTAGAGAGATAAACCATACCACCACCTCCATGTAGAGAGATAAACCATACCACCACCTCCCTGTGGAGAGATGAACCATACCACCACCTCCATGTAGAGAGATAAACCATACCACCACCTCCATGTAGAGAGATAAACCATACCTCCACCTCCCCGTAGAGAGATAAACCATACCCCCACCTCCTTGTAGAGAGATAAACCATACCACCACCTCCATGTAGAGAGATAAACCATACCACCACCTCCATGTAGAGAGATAAACCATACCCCCACCTCCATGTAGAGAGATAAACCATACCAACACCTCCCTGTAGAGAGATAAACCATAGCCCCACCTCCACGTAGAGAGATAAACCATACCACCACCTCCATGTAGAGAGATAAACCATACCACCACCTCCCTGTGGAGAGATGAACCATACCACCACCTCCATGTAGAGAGATAAACCATACCACCACCTCCATGTAGAGAGATAAACCATACCTCCACCTCCCCGTAGAGAGATAAACCATACCACCACCTCCATGTAGAGAGATAAACCATACCCCCACCTCCATATAGAGAGATAAACGATACCACCAACTCCATGTAGAGAGATAAACCATACCACCACCTCCCTGAAGAGAGACAAACGATACCACCACCTCCCTGTAGAGAGATAAACCATACCACCACCTCCATGTAGAGAGATAAAACATACCACCACCTCCCTGTAGAGAGATAAACCATACCACCACCTCCATGTAGAGAGATAAACCATACCCCCACCTCCATGTAGAGAGATAAACCATACCAACACCTCCCTGTAGAGAGATAAACCATACCACCACCTCCATGTAGAGAGATAAACCATACCACCACCTCCATGTAGAGAGATAAACCATACCACCACCTCCATGTAGAGAGATAAACCATAGCACCACCTCCCTGTAGAGAGATAAACCATACCACCACCTCCCTGTAGAGAGATAAACCATAGCCCCACCTCCATGTAGAGAGATAAACCATACCACCACCTCCATGTAGAGAGATAAACCATACCACCACCTCCCTGTGGAGAGATGAACCATACCACCACCTCCATGTAGAGAGATAAAACCATACCACCACCTCCCCGTAGAGAGATAAACCATACCACCACCTCCATGTAGAGAGATAAACCATACCACCACCTCCATGTAGAGAGATAAAGCATACCTCCACCTCCCCGTAGAGAGATAAACCATACCACCACCTCCATGTAGAGAGATAAACCATACCCCCACCTCCATATAGAGAGATAAACGATACCACCACCTCCATGTAGAGAGATAAACCATACCACCACCTCCCTGAAGAGAGACAAACGATACCACCACCTCCCTGTAGAGAGATAAACCATAACACCACCTCCATGTAGAGAGATAAACCATACCACCACCTCCCTGTAGAGAGATAAACCATACCACCACCTCCATGTAGAGAGATAAACCATACCCCCACCTCCATGTAGAGAGATAAACCATACCACCACCTCCCTGTAGAGAGATAAACCATACCACCACCTCCCTGTAGAGAGATAAACCATACCACCACCTCCATGTAGAGAGATAAACCATAAAACCACCTCCCTGTAGAGAGATAAACCATACCAACACCTCCATGTAGAGAGATAAACCATACCTTCACCTCCCTGTGGAGAGATAAACCATACCACCACGTCCATGTAGAGAGATAAAACCATACCACCACCTCCCCGTAGAGAGATAAACCATACCACCACCTCAATGTAGAGAGATAAACCATACCCCCACCTCCATGTAGAGAGATAAACCATACCCCCACCTCCATATAGAGAGATAAACGATACCACAACCTCCATGTAGAGAGATAAACCATACCACCACCTCCCTGTAGAGAGATAAACCATACCACCACCTCCATGTAGAGAGATAAACCATACCCCCACCTCCATGTAGAGAGATAAACCATACCAACACCTCCCTGTAGAGAGATAAACCATACCACCACCTCCATGTAGAGAGATAAACCATACCCCCACCTCCATGTAGAGAGATAAACCATACCACCACCTCCATGTAGAGAGATAAACCATACCACCACCTCCCTGTAGAGAGATAAACCATACCACCACCTCCCCGTAGAGAGATAAACCATACCACCACCTCAATGTAGAGAGATAAACCATACCCCCAACTCCATGTAGAGAGATAAACCATACCCCCACCTCCATATAGAGAGATAAACGATACCACAACGTCCATGTAGAGAGACAAACCATACCACCACCTCCCTGAAGAGAGACAAACGATACCACCACCTCCCTGTAGAGAGATAAACCATACCACCACCTCCATGTAGAGAGATAAACCATACCACCACCTCCCTGTAGAGAGATAAACCATACCACCACCTCCATGTAGAGAGATAAACCATACCCCCACCTCCATGTAGAGAGATAAACCATACCAACACCTCCCTGTAGAGAGATAAACCATACCACCACCTCCATGTAGAGAGATAAACCATACCCCCACCTCCATGTAGAGAGATAAACCATACCACCACCTCCATGTAGAGAGATAAACCATACCACCACCTCCCTGTAGAGAGATAAACCATACCACCACCTCCCTGTAGAGAGATAAACCATACCACCACCTCCATGTAGAGAGATAAACCATACCACCACCTCCATGTAGAGAGATAAACCATACCACCACCTCCATGTAGAGAGATAAACCATACCCCCACCTCCATGTAGAGAGATAAACCACACCACCTCCTCCCTGTATAGAGATAAAACATACCACCACCTCCATATAGAGAGATAAACCATACCACCACCTCCCTGTAGAAAGATAAACCATGCCACCACCTCCATGTAGAGAGATAAACCATACCACCACCTCCCTGTGGAGAGATGAAGCATACCACCACCTCCATGTAGAGAGATAAAACCATACCACCACCTCCCCGTAGAGAGATAAACCATACCACCACCTCCATGTAGAGAGATAAACTATACCAACACCTCCCTGTAGAGAGATAAACCATACCCCCACCTCCATGTAGAGAGATAAACCATACCACCTCCTCCCTGTAGAGAGATAAACCATACCACCACCTCCATGTAGAGAGATAAACCATACCACCACCTCCCTGTAGAGAGATAAACCATACCACCACCTCCATGTAGAGAGATAAACCATACCCCCACCTCCATGTAGAGAGATAAACCATACCACCAACTCCCTGTAGAGAGATAAACCATACCACCACCTCCCTGTAGAGAGATAAACCATACCACCACCTCCATGTAGAGAGATAAACCATACCACCACGTCCCTGTAGAGAGATAAACCATACCCCCACCTCCATGTAGAGAGATAAACCATACCACCACCTCCCTGAAGAGAGACAAACCATACCACCACCTCCCTGAAGAGAGACAAACGGTACCACCACCTCCCTGTAGAGAGATAAACCATACCACCACCTCCATGTAGAGAGATAAACCATACCACCACCTCCCTGTAGAGAGATAAACCATACCACCACCTCCATGTAGAGAGATAAACCATACCCCCACCTCCATGTAGAGAGATAAACCATACCAACACCTCCCTGTAGAGAGATAAACCATACCACCACCTCCATGTAGAGAGATAAACCATACCACCACCTCCATGTAGAGAGATAAACCATACCACCACCTCCATGTAGAGAGATAAACCATACCACCACCTCCCTGTAGAGAGATAAACCATACCACCACCTCCCTGTAGAGAGATAAACCATAGCCCCACCTCCATGTAGAGAGATAAACCATACCACCACCTCCATGTAGAGAGATAAACCATACCACCACCTCCCTGTGGAGAGATGAACCATACCACCACCTCCATGTAGAGAGATAAAACCATACCACCACCTCCCCGTAGAGAGATAAACCATACCACCACCTCCATGTAGAGAGATAAACCATACCACCACCTCCATGTAGAGAGATAAAGCATACCTCCACCTCCCCGTAGAGAGATAAACCATACCACCACCTCCATGTAGAGAGATAAACCATACCCCCACCTCCATATAGAGAGATAAACGATACCACCACCTCCATGTAGAGAGATAAACCATACCACCACCTCCCTGAAGAGAGACAAACGATACCACCACCTCCCTGTAGAGAGATAAACCATACCACCACCTCCATGTAGAGAGATAAACCATACCACCACCTCCCTGTAGAGAGATAAACCATACCACCACCTCCATGTAGAGAGATAAACCATACCCCCACCTCCATGTAGAGAGATAAACCATACCACCACCTCCCTGTAGAGAGATAAACCATACCACGACCTCCCTGTAGAGAGATAAACCATACCACCACCTCCATGTAGAGAGATAAACCATAAAACCACCTCCCTGTAGAGAGATAAACCATACCAACACCTCCATGTAGAGAGATAAACCATACCTTCACCTCCCTGTGGAGAGATAAACCATACCACCACCTCCATGTAGAGAGATAAAACCATACCACCACCTCCCCGTAGAGAGATAAACCATACCACCACCTCAATGTAGAGAGATAAACCATACCCCCACCTCCATGTAGAGACATAAACCATACCCCCACCTCCATATAGAGAGATAAACGATACCACAACCTCCATGTAGAGAGATAAACCATACCACCACCTCCCTGAAGAGAGACAAACGATACCACCACCTCCCTGTAGAGAGATAAACCATACCACCACCTCCATGTAGAGAGATAAACCATACCACCACCTCCCTGTAGAGAGATAAACCATACCACCACCTCCATGTAGAGAGATAAACCATACCCCCACCTCCATGTAGAGAGATAAACCATACCAACACCTCCCTGTAGAGAGATAAACCATACCACCACCTCCATGTAGAGAGATAAACCATAGCCCCACCTCCATGTAGAGAGATAAACCATACCACCACCTCCATGTAGAGAGATAAACCATACCACCACCTCCCTGTAGAGAGATAAACCATACCACCACCTCCCCGTAGAGAGATAAACCATACCACCACCTCAATGTAGAGAGATAAACCATACCCCCACCTCCATGTAGAGAGATAAACCATACCCCCACCTCCATATAGAGAGATAAACGATACCACAACCACCATGTAGAGAGACAAACCATACCACCACCTCCCTGAAGAGAGACAAACGATACCACCACCTCCCTGTAGAGAGATAAACCATACCACCACCTCCATGTAGAGAGATAAACCATACCACCACCTCCCTGTAGAGAGATAAACCATACCACCACCTCCATGTAGAGAGATAAACCATACCCCCACCTCCATGTAGAGAGATAAACCATACCAACACCTCCCTGTAGAGAGATAAACCATACCACCACCTCCGTGTAGAGAGATAAACCATACCCCCACCTCCATGTAGAGAGATAAACCATACCACCACCTCCATGTAGAGAGATAAACCATACCACCACCTCCCTGTAGAGAGATAAACCATACCACCACCTCCCTGTAGAGAGATAAACCATACCACCACCTCCATGTAGAGAGATAAACCATACCACCACTTCCATGTAGAGAGATAAACCATACCCCCACCTCCATATAGAGAGATAAACGATACCACAACCTCCATGTAGAGAGACAAACCATACCACCACCTTCCTGAAGAGAGACAAACGATACCACCACCTCCCTGTAGAGAGATAAACCATACCACCACCTCCATGTAGAGAGATAAACCATACCACCACCTCCCTGTAGAGAGATAAACCATACCACCACCTCCATGTAGAGAGATAAACCATACCACCACCTCCATGTAGAGAGATAAACCATACCACCACCTCCCTGTAGAGAGATAAACCATACCACCACCTCCATGTAGAGAGATAAACCATACCACCACCTCCCTGTAGAGAGATAAACCATACCACCACCTCCATGTAGAGAGATAAACCATACCACCACCTCCCTGTAGAGAGATAAACCATACCACCACCTCCCTGTAGAGAGATAAACCATACCACCACCTCCATGTAGAGAGATAAACCATACCACCACCTCCATGTAGAGAGATAAACCATACCACCACCTCCATGTAGAGAGATAAACCATACCACCACCTCCATGTAGAGAGATAAACCACACCACGCCTCCCTGTAAGAGATAAAACATACCACCACCTCCATGTAGAGAGATAAACCATACCAACACCTCCCTGTAGAGAGATAAACCATACCACCACCTCCATGTAGAGAGATAAACCATACCACCACCTCCCTGTGGAGAGATGAACCATACCACCACCTCCATGTAGAGAGATAAAACCATACCACCACCTCCCCGTAGAGAGATAAACCATACCACCACCTCCATGTAGAGAGATAAACCATACCACCACCTCCCTGTGGAGAGATGAACCATACCACCACCTCCATGTAGAGAGATAAAACCATACCACCACCTCCCCGTAGAGAGATAAACCATACCACCACCTCCATGTAGAGAGATAAACCATACCACCACCTCCATGTAGAGAGATAAAGCATACCTCCACCTCCCCGTAGAGAGATAAACCATACCACCACCTCCATGTAGAGAGATAAACCATACCCCCACCTCCATATAGAGAGATAAACGATACCACCACCTCCATGTAGAGAGATAAACCATACCACCACCTCCCTGAAGAGAGACAAACGATACCACCACCTCCCTGTAGAGAGATAAACCATACCACCACCTCCATGTAGAGAGATAAACCATACCACCACCTCCCTGTAGAGAGATAAACCATACCACCACCTCCATGTAGAGAGATAAACCATACCCCCACCTCCATGTAGAGAGATAAACCATACCACCACCTCCCTGTAGAGAGATAAACCATACCACCACCTCCCTGTAGAGAGATAAACCATACCACCACCTCCATGTAGAGAGATAAACCATAAAACCACCTCCCTGTAGAGAGATAAACCATACCAACACCTCCATGTAGAGAGATAAACCATACCTTCACCTCCCTGTGGAGAGATAAACCATACCACCAACTCCATGTAGAGAGATAAAACCATACCACCACCTCCCCGTAGAGAGATAAACCATACCACCACCTCAATGTAGAGAGATAAACCATACCCCCACCTCCATGTAGAGAGATAAACGATACCACAACGTCCATGTAGAGAGACAAACCATACCACCACCTCCCTGAAGAGAGACAAACGATACCACCACCTCCCTGTAGAGAGATAAACCATACCACCACCTCCATGTAGAGAGATAAACCATACCACCACCTCCCTGTAGAGAGATAAACCATACCACCACCTCCATGTAGAGAGATAAACCATACCCCCACCTCCATGTAGAGAGATAAACCATACCAACACCTCCCTGTAGAGAGATAAACCATACCACCACCTCCATGTAGAGAGATAAACCATACCCCCACCTCCATGTAGAGAGATAAACCATACCACCACCTCCATGTAGAGAGATAAACCATACCACCACCTCCCTGTAGAGAGATAAACCATACCACCACCTCCCTGTAGAGAGATAAACCATACCACCACCTCCATGTAGAGAGATAAACCATACCACCACCTCCATGTAGAGAGATAAACCATACCACCACCTCCATGTAGAGAGATAAACCATACCCCCACCTCCATGTAGAGAGATAAACCACACCACCTCCTCCCTGTATAGAGATAAAACATACCACCACCTCCATATAGAGAGATAAACCATACCACCACCTCCCTGTAGAAAGATAAACCATGCCACCACCTCCATGTAGAGAGATAAACCATACCACCACCTCCCTGTGGAGAGATGAAGCATACCACCACCTCCATGTAGAGAGATAAAACCATACCACCACCTCCCCGTAGAGAGATAAACCATACCACCACCTCCATGTAGAGAGATAAACTATACCAACACCTCCCTGTAGAGAGATAAACCATACCCCCACCTCCATGTAGAGAGATAAACCATACCACCTCCTCCCTGTAGAGAGATAAACCATACCACCACCTCCATGTAGAGAGATAAACCATACCACCACCTCCCTGTAGAGAGATAAACCATACCACCACCTCCATGTAGAGAGATAAACCATACCCCCACCTCCATGTAGAGAGATAAACCATACCACCAACTCCCTGTAGAGAGATAAACCATACCACCACCTCCCTGTAGAGAGATAAACCATACCACCACCTCCATGTAGAGAGATAAACCATACCACCACGTCCCTGTAGAGAGATAAACCATACCCCCACCTCCATGTAGAGAGATAAACCATACCACCACCTCCCTGAAGAGAGACAAACCATACCACCACCTCCCTGAAGAGAGACAAACGGTACCACCACCTCCCTGTAGAGAGATAAACCATACCACCACCTCCATGTAGAGAGATAAACCATACCACCACCTCCCTGTAGAGAGATAAACCATACCACCACCTCCATGTAGAGAGATAAACCATACCCCCACCTCCATGTAGAGAGATAAACCATACCAACACCTCCCTGTAGAGAGATAAACCATACCACCACCTCCATGTAGAGAGATAAACCATACCACCACCTCCATGTAGAGAGATAAACCATACCACCACCTCCATGTAGAGAGATAAACCATACCACCACCTCCCTGTAGAGAGATAAACCATACCACCACCTCCCTGTAGAGAGATAAACCATAGCCCCACCTCCATGTAGAGAGATAAACCATACCACCACCTCCATGTAGAGAGATAAACCATACCACCACCTCCCTGTGGAGAGATGAACCATACCACCACCTCCATGTAGAGAGATAAAACCATACCACCACCTCCCTGAAGAGAGACAAACGATACCACCACCTCCCTGTAGAGAGATAAACCATACCACCACCTCCATGTAGAGAGATAAACCATACCACCACCTCCCTGTAGAGAGATAAACCATACCACCACCTCCATGTAGAGAGATAAACCATACCCCCACCTCCATGTAGAGAGATAAACCATACCACCACCTCCCTGTAGAGAGATAAACCATACCACGACCTCCCTGTAGAGAGATAAACCATACCACCACCTCCATGTAGAGAGATAAACCATAAAACCACCTCCCTGTAGAGAGATAAACCATACCAACACCTCCATGTAGAGAGATAAACCATACCTTCACCTCCCTGTGGAGAGATAAACCATACCACCACCTCCATGTAGAGAGATAAAACCATACCACCACCTCCCCGTAGAGAGATAAACCATACCACCACCTCAATGTAGAGAGATAAACCATACCCCCACCTCCATGTAGAGACATAAACCATACCCCCACCTCCATATAGAGAGATAAACGATACCACAACCTCCATGTAGAGAGATAAACCATACCACCACCTCCCTGAAGAGAGACAAACGATACCACCACCTCCCTGTAGAGAGATAAACCATACCACCACCTCCATGTAGAGAGATAAACCATACCACCACCTCCCTGTAGAGAGATAAACCATACCACCACCTCCATGTAGAGAGATAAACCATACCCCCACCTCCATGTAGAGAGATAAACCATACCAACACCTCCCTGTAGAGAGATAAACCATACCACCACCTCCATGTAGAGAGATAAACCATAGCCCCACCTCCATGTAGAGAGATAAACCATACCACCACCTCCATGTAGAGAGATAAACCATACCACCACCTCCCTGTAGAGAGATAAACCATACCACCACCTCCCCGTAGAGAGATAAACCATACCACCACCTCAATGTAGAGAGATAAACCATACCCCCACCTCCATGTAGAGAGATAAACCATACCCCCACCTCCATATAGAGAGATAAACGATACCACAACCACCATGTAGAGAGACAAACCATACCACCACCTCCCTGAAGAGAGACAAACGATACCACCACCTCCCTGTAGAGAGATAAACCATACCACCACCTCCATGTAGAGAGATAAACCATACCACCACCTCCCTGTAGAGAGATAAACCATACCACCACCTCCATGTAGAGAGATAAACCATACCCCCACCTCCATGTAGAGAGATAAACCATACCAACACCTCCCTGTAGAGAGATAAACCATACCACCACCTCCGTGTAGAGAGATAAACCATACCCCCACCTCCATGTAGAGAGATAAACCATACCACCACCTCCATGTAGAGAGATAAACCATACCACCACCTCCCTGTAGAGAGATAAACCATACCACCACCTCCCTGTAGAGAGATAAACCATACCACCACCTCCATGTAGAGAGATAAACCATACCACCACTTCCATGTAGAGAGATAAACCATACCACCACCTCCATGTAGAGAGATAAACCATACCCCCACCTCCATGTAGAGAGATAAACCCCACCACCACCTCCCTGTAGAGAGATAAACCAGACCACCACCTCCATGTAGAGAGATAAACCATACCACCACCTCCCTGTAGAGAGATAAACCATACCCCACCTCCATGTAGAGAGATAAACCATACCACCACCTCCCTGTAGAGAGATAAACCATACCACCACCTCCCTGTAGAGAGATAAACCATACCCCCACCTCCATGTAGAGAGATAAACCATACCACCACCTCCCTGTAGAGAGATAAACCATACCACCACCTCCATGTAGAGAGATAAACCATACCACCACCTCCCTGTAGAGAGATAAACCATACCACCACCTCCCTGTAGAGAGATAAACCATACCACCACCTCCATGTAGAGAGATAAACCATACCACCACCTCCATGTAGAGAGATAAACCATACCACCACCTCCCTGTAGAGAGATAAACCATACCACCACCTCCATGTAGAGAGATAAACCATACCACCACCTCCATGTAGAGAGATAAACCATACCCCCACCTCCATGTAGAGAGATAAACCATACCACCACCTCCCTGAAGAGAGACAAACCATACCACCACCTCCCTGTAGAGAGATAAACCATACCACCAACTCCATGTAGAGAGATAAACCATACCACCACCTCCCTGTAGAGAGATAAACCATACCACCACCTCCCTGTAGAGAGATAAACCATACCACCACCTCCATGTGGAGAGATAAACCATACCCCCACCTCCTTGTAGAGAGATAAACCATACCACCACCTCCATGTAGAGAGATAAACCATACCACCACCTCCATGTAGAGAGATAAACCATACCACCACCTCCATGTAGAGAGATAAACCATACCACCACCTCCCTGTAGAGAGATAAACCATACCACCACCTCCATGTAGAGAGATAAACCATACCACCACCTCCCTGTGGAGAGATGAACCATACCACCACCTCCATGTAGAGAGATAAAACCATACCACCACCTCCCCGTAGAGAGATAAACCATACCACCACCTCCATGTAGAGAGATAAACCATACCACCACCTCCATGTAGAGAGATAAAGCATACCTCCACCTCCCCGTAGAGAGATAAACCATACCACCACCTCCATGTAGAGAGATAAACCATACCCCCACCTCCATATAGAGAGATAAACGATACCACCACCTCCATGTAGAGAGATAAACCATACCACCACCTCCCTGAAGAGAGACAAACGATACCACCACCTCCCTGTAGAGAGATAAACCATACCACCACCTCCATGTAGAGAGATAAACCATACCACCACCTCCCTGTAGAGAGATAAACCATACCACCACCTCCATGTAGAGAGATAAACCATACCCCCACCTCCATGTAGAGAGATAAACCATACCACCACCTCCCTGTAGAGAGATAAACCATACCACCACCTCCCTGTAGAGAGATAAACCATACCACCACCTCCATGTAGAGAGATAAACCATAAAACCACCTCCCTGTAGAGAGATAAACCATACCAACACCTCCATGTAGAGAGATAAACCATACCTTCACCTCCCTGTGGAGAGATAAACCATACCACCACCTCCATGTAGAGAGATAAAACCATACCACCACCTCCCCGTAGAGAGATAAACCATACCACCACCTCAATGTAGAGAGATAAACCATACCCCCACCTCCATGTAGAGAGATAAACCATACCCCCACCTCCATATAGAGAGATAAACGATACCACAACCTCCATGTAGAGAGATAAACCATACCACCACCTCCCTGAAGAGAGACAAACGATACCACCACCTCCCTGTAGAGAGATAAACCATACCACCACCTCCATGTAGAGAGATAAACCATACCACCACCTCCCTGTAGAGAGATAAACCATACCACCACCTCCATGTAGAGAGATAAACCATACCCCCACCTCCATGTAGAGAGATAAACCATACCAACACCTCCCTGTAGAGAGATAAACCATACCACCACCTCCATGTAGAGAGATAAACCATACCCCCACCTCCATGTAGAGAGATAAACCATACCACCACCTCCATGTAGAGAGATAAACCATACCACCACCTCCCTGTAGAGAGATAAACCATACCACCACCTCCCTGTAGAGAGATAAACCATAGCCCCACCTCCATGTAGAGAGATAAACCATACCACCACCTCCATGTAGAGAGATAAACCATACCACCACCTCCCTGTGGAGAGATGAACCATACCACCACCTCCATGTAGAGAGATAAAACCATACCACCACCTCCCCGTAGAGAGATAAACCATACCACCACCTCCATGTAGAGAGATAAACCATACCACCACCTCCATGTAGAAAGATAAAGCATACCTCCACCTCCCCGTAGAGAGATAAACCATACCACCACCTCCATGTAGAGAGATAAACCATACCCCCACCTCCATATAGAGAGATAAACGATACCACCACCTCCATGTAGAGAGATAAACCATACCACCACCTACCTGAAGAGAGACAAACGATACCACCACCTCCCTGTAGAGAGATAAACCATACCACCACCTCCATGTAGAGAGATAAACCATACCATCACCTCCCTGTAGAGAGATAAACCATACCACCACCTCCATGTAGAGAGATAAACCATACCCCCACCTCCATGTAGAGAGATAAACCATACCACCACCTCCCTGTAGAGAGATAAACCATACCACCACCTCCCTGTAGAGAGATAAACCATACCACCACCTCCATGTGGAGAGATAAACCATACCCCCACCTCCATGTAGAGAGATAAACCATACCACCACCTCCATCTAGAGAGATAAACCATACCACCACCTCCATGTAGAGAGATAAACCATACCACCACCTCCATGTAGAGAGATAAACCATACCAACACCTCCCTGTAGAGAGATAAACCATACCACCACCTCCATGTAGAGAGATAAACCATACCCCCACCTCCATGTAGAGAGATAAAACCATACCACCACCTCCCCGTAGAGAGATAAACCATACCACCACCTCCATGTAGAGAGATAAACCATACCCCCACCTCCATGTAGAGAGATAAACCATACCACCTCCTCCCTGTAGAGAGATAAACCATACCACCACCTCCATGTAGAGAGATAAACCATAAAACCACCTCCCTGTAGAGAGATAAACCATACCTTCACCTCCCTGTGGAGAGATAAACCATACCACCACCTCCATGTAGAGAGATTAAACCATACCACCACCTCCCCGTAGAGAGATAAACCATACCACCACCTGAATGTAGAGAGATAAACCATACCCCCACCTCCATGTAGAGAGATAAACCATACCACCACCGCCATGTAGAGAGATAAACCATACCACCACCTCCATGTAGAGAGATAAACCATACCACCACCTCCCTGTAGAGAGATAAACCATACCACCACCTCCATGTAGAGAGATAAACCATACCACCACCTCCATGTAGAGAGATAAACCATACCACCACCTCCCTGAAGAGAGACAAACCATACCAACACCTCCCTGTAGAGAGATAAACCATACCACCACCTCCATGTAGAGAGATAAACCATACCACCACCTCCCTGTAGAGAGATAAACCATTCCACCACCTCCATGTAGAGAGATAAACCATACCCCCACCTCCATGTAGAGAGATACACCATACCACCACCTCCCTGTAGAGAGATAAACCATACCACCACCTCCCTGTAGAGAGATAAACCATACCGCCACCTCCCTGTAGAGAGATAAACCATACCACCACCTCCATGTAGAGAGATAAACCATACCACCACCTCCCTGTAGAGAGATAAACCATACCGCCACCTCCATGTAGAGAGATAAACCATACCACCACCTCCCTGTAGAGAGATAAACCATACCACCACCTCCCTGTAGAGAGATAAACCATACCCCCACCTCCATGTAGAGAGATAAACCATACCACCACCTCCATGTAGAGAGATAAACCATACCAACACCTCCCTGTAGAGAGATAAACCATACCACCACCTCCATGTAGAGAGATAAACCATACCCCCACCTCCATGTAGAGAGATAAAACCATACCACCACCTCCCCGTAGAGAGATAAACCATACCACCACCTCCATGTAGTGAGATAAACCATACCACCACCTCCCTGTAGAGAGATAAACCATACCCCCACCTCCATGTAGAGAGATAAACCATACCACCTCCTCCCTGTAGAGAGATAAACCATACCACCACCTCCATGTAGAGAGATAAACCATAAAACCACCTCCCTGTAGAGAGATAAACCATACCAACACCTCCATGTAGAGAGATAAACCATACCTTCACCTCCCTGTGGAGAGATAAACCATACCACCACCTCCATGTAGAGAGATAAAACCATACCACCACCTCCCCGTAGAGAGATAAACCATACCACCACCTCAATGTAGAGAGATAAACCATACCCCCACCTCCATGTAGAGAGATAAACCATACCACCACCTCCCTGAAGAGAGACAAACCATACCACCAACTCCCTGTAGAGAGATAAACCATACCACCACCTCCATGTAGAGAGATAAACCATACCACCACCTCCCTGTAGAGAGATAAACCATTCCACCACCTCCATGTAGAGAGATAAACCATACCCCCACCTCCATGTAGAGAGATACACCATACCACCACCTCCCTGTAGAGAGATAAACCATACCACCACCTCCCTGTAGAGAGATAAACCATACCGCCACCTCCCTGTAGAGAGATAAACCATACCACCACCTCCATGTATAGAGATAAACCATACCACCACCTCCGTGTAGAGAGATAAACCATACCGCCAACTCCATTTAGAGAGATAAACCATACCACCACCTCCCTGTAGAGAGATAAACCATACCACCACCTCCCTGTAGAGAGATAAACCATACCACCACCTCCATGTAGAGAGATAAACCATACCACCACCTCCCTGTAGAGAGATAAACCATACCACCACCTCCCTGTAGAGAGATAAACCATACCCCCACCTCCATGTAGAGAGATAAACCACACCACCACCTCCCTGTAGAGAGATAAACCATACCACCACCTCCATGTAGAGAGATAAACCATACCACCACCTCCATGTAGAGAGATAAACCATACCACCACCTCCATGTAGAGAGATAAACCATACCACCACCTCCCTGTAGAGAGATAAACCATACCACCACCTCCATGTAGAGAGATAAACCATACCACCACCTCCATGTAGAGAGATAAACCATACCACCACCTCCCTGTAGAGAGATAAACCATACCACCACCTCCATGTAGAGAGATAAACCATACCACCACCTCCCTGTAGAGAGATAAACCATTCCACCACCTCCATGTAGAGAGATAAACCATACCCCCACCTCCATGTAGAGAGATACACCATACCACCACCTCCCTGTAGAGAGATAAACCATACCACCACCTCCCTGTAGAGAGATAAACCATACCACCACCTCCCTGTAGAGAGATAAACCATACCACCACCTCCATGTAGAGAGATAAACCATACCACCACCTCCATGTAGAGAGATAAACCATACCGCCACCTCCATGTAGAGAGATAAACCATACCACCACCTCCCTGTAGAGAGATAAACCATACCACCACCTCCCTGTAGAGAGATAAACCATACCACCACCTCCATGTAGAGAGATAAACCATACCACCACCTCCCTGTAGAGAGATAAACCATACCACCACCTCCCTGTAGAGAGATAAACCATACCACCACCTCCATGTAGAGAGATAAACCATACCACCACCTCCATGTAGAGAGATAAACCATACCACCACCTCCCTGAAGAGAGACAAACCATACCAACACCTCCCTGTAGAGAGATAAACAATACCACCACCTCCATGTAGAGAGATAAACCATACCACCACCTCCCTGTAGAGAGATAAACCATTCCACCACCTCCATGTAGAGAGATAAACCATACCCCCACCTCCATGTAGAGAGATAAACCATACCACCACCTCCCTGTAGAGAGATAAACCATACCACCACCTCCCTGTAGAGAGATAAACCATACCACCACCTCCATGTAGAGAGATAAACCATACCACCACCTCCATGTAGAGAGATAAACCATACCACCACCTCCCTGTAGAGAGATAAACCATTCCACCACCTCCATGTAGAGAGATAAACCATACCCCCACCTCCATGTAGAGAGATACACCATACCACCACCTCCCTGTAGAGAGATAAACCATACCACCACCTCCCTGTAGAGAGATAAACCATACCACCACCTCCCTGTAGAGAGATAAACCATACCACCACCTCCATGTAGAGAGATAAACCATACCACCACCTCCCTGTAGAGAGATAAACCATACCGCCACCTCCATGTAGAGAGATAAACCATACCACCACCTCCCTGTAGAGAGATAAACCATACCACCACCTCCCTGTAGAGAGATAAACCATACCACCACCTCCATGTAGAGAGATAAACCATACCACCACCTCCCTGTAGAGAGATAAACCATACCACCACCTCCATGTAGAGAGATAAACCATACCACCACCTCCATGTAGAGAGATAAACCATACCACCACCTCCATGTAGAGAGATAAACCATACCACCACCTCCCTGTAGAGAGATAAACCATACCACCACCTCCATGTAGAGAGATAAACCATACCACCACCTCCCTGTAGAGAGATAAACCATACCACCACCTCCATGTAGAGAGATAAACCATACCACCACCTCCCTGTAGAGAGATAAACCATACCGCCACCTCCATGTAGAGAGATAAACCATACCACCACCTCCCTGTAGAGAGATAAACCATACCAACACCTCCCTGTAGAGAGATAAACCATACCACCACCTCCATGTAGAGAGATAAACCATACCACCACCTCCAAACCATACCCCCACCTCCATGTAGAGAGATAAAACCATACCACCACCTCCCCGTAGAGAGATAAACCATACCACCACCTCCATGTAGTGAGATAAACCATACCACCACCTCCCTGTAGAGAGATAAACCATACCCCCACCTCCATGTAGAGAGATAAACCATACCACCTCCTCCCTGTAGAGAGATAAACCATACCACCACCTCCATGTAGAGAGATAAACCATAAAACCACCTCCCTGTAGAGAGATAAACCATACCAACACCTCCATGTAGAGAGATAAACCATACCACCTCCTCCCTGTAGAGAGATAAACCATACCACCACCTCCATGTAGAGAGATAAACCATACCACCACCTCCATGTAGAGAGATAAACCATACCCCCACCTCCATGTAGAGAGATAAACCATACCAACACCTCCCTGTAGAGAGATAAACCATACCGCCACCTCCATGTAGAGAGATAAACCATACCACCACCTCCCTGTAGAGAGATAAACCACACCACCACCTCCCTGTAGAGAGATAAACCATACCACCACCTGCATGTAGAGAGATAAACCATACCACCACCTCCATGTAGAGAGATAAACCATACCACCACCTCCCTGTAGAGAGATAAACCATACCACCACCTCCATGTAGAGAGATAAACCATACCCCCACCTCCATGTAGAGAGATAAACCATACCACCACCTCCCTGTAGAGAGATAAACCATACCACCACCTCCCTGTAGAGAGATAAACCATACCACCACCTCCATGTAGAGAGATAAACCATACCACCACCTCCCTGTAGAGAGATAAACCATACCACCACCTCCCTGTAGAGAGATAAACCATACCCCCACCTCCATGTAGAGAGATAAACCATACAACCACCTCCATGTAGAGAGATAAACCATACCACCACCTCCCTGTAGAGAGATAAACCATACCACCACCTCCATGTAGAGAGATAAACCATACCACCACCTCACTGTAGAGAGATAAACCATTCCACCACCTCCATGTAGAGAGATAAACCATACCCCCACCTCCATGTAGAGAGATACACCATACCACCACCTCCCTGTAGAGAGATAAACCATACCACCACCTCCCTGTAGAGAGATAAACCATACCACCACCTCCCTGTAGAGAGATAAACCATACCACCACCTCCATGTAGAGAGATAAACCATACCACCACCTCCCTGTAGAGAGATAAACCATACCGCCACCTCCATGTAGAGAGATAAACCATACCACCACCTCCCTGTAGAGAGATAAACCATACCACCACCTCCCTGTAGAGAGATAAACCATACCACCACCTCCATGTAGAGAGATAAACCATACCACCACCTCCCTGTAGAGAGATAAACCATACCACCACCTCCCTGTAGAGAGATAAACCATACCACCACCTCCATGTAGAGAGATAAACCATACCACCACCTCCCTGTAGAGAGATAAACCATACCACCACCTCCCTGTAGAGAGATAAACCATACCCCCACCTCCATGTAGAGAGATAAACCATACACCACCTCCCTGTAGAGAGATAAACCATACCACCACCTCCATGTAGAGAGATAAACCATACCACCACCTCCCTGTAGAGAGATAAACCATTCCACCACCTCCATGTAGAGAGATAAACCATACCCCCACCTCCATGTAGAGAGATACACCATACCACCACCTCCCTGTAGAGAGATAAACCATACCACCACCTCCCTGTAGAGAGATAAACCATACCACCACCTCCCTGTAGAGAGATAAACCATACCACCACCTCCATGTAGAGAGATAAACCATACCACCACCTCCCTGTAGAGAGATAAACCATACCGCCACCTCCATGTAGAGAGATAAACCATACCACCACCTCCCTGTAGAGAGATAAACCATACCACCACCTCCCTGTAGAGAGATAAACCATACCACCACCTCCATGTAGAGAGATAAACCATACCACCACCTCCCTGTAGAGAGATAAACCATACCACCACCTCCCTGTAGAGAGATAAACCATACCGCCACCTCCATGTAGAGAGATAAACCATACCACCACCTCCCTGTAGAGAGATAAACCATACCACCACCTCCCTGTAGAGAGATAAACCATACCGCCACCTCCATGTAGAGAGATAAACCATACCACCACCTCCATGTAGAGAGATAAACCATACCACCACCTCCATGTAGAGAGATAAACCATACCCCCACCTCCATGTAGAGAGATAAACCACACCACCACCTCCCTGTAGAGAGATAAATTATACCACCACCTGCATGTAGAGAGATAAACCATACCACCACCTCCATGTAGAGAGATAAACCATACCACCACCTCCCTGTAGAGAGATAAACCATACCACCACCTCCATGTAGAGAGATAAACCATACCCCCTCCTCCATGTAGAGAGATAAACCATACCACCACCTCCATGTAGAGAGATAATCCATACCACCACCTCCATGTAGAGAGATAAACCATACCACCACCTCCCTGTAGAGAGATAAACCATACCCCCACCTCCATGTAGAGAGATAAACCATACAACCACCTCCATGTAGAGAGATAAACCATACCACCACCTCCCTGTAGAGAGATAAACCATACCACCACCTCCATGTAGAGAGATAAACCATACCACCACCTCACTGTAGAGAGATAAACCATTCCACCACCTCCATGTAGAGAGATAAACCATACCCCCACCTCCATGTAGAGAGATACACCATACCACCACCTCCCTGTAGAGAGATAAACCATACCACCACCTCCCTGTAGAGAGATAAACCATACCACCACCTCCCTGTAGAGAGATAAACCATACCACCACCTCCATGTAGAGAGATAAACCATACCACCACCTCCCTGTAGAGAGATAAACCATACCGCCACCTCCATGTAGAGAGATAAACCATACCACCACCTCCCTGTAGAGAGATAAACCATACCACCACCTCCCTGTAGAGAGATAAACCATACCACCACCTCCATGTAGAGAGATAAACCATACCACCACCTCCCTGTAGAGAGATAAACCATACCACCACCTCCATGTAGAGAGATAAATCATACCCCCACCTCCATGTAGAGAGATAAACCACACCACCACCTCCCTGTAGAGAGATAAACCATACCACAACCTCCATGTAGAGAGATAAACCATACCATCACCTCCATGTAGAGAGATAATCCATACCACCACCTCCATGTAGAGAGATAAACCATACCACCACCTCCATGTAGAGAGATAAACCATACCCCCACCTCCATGTAGAGAGATAAACCATACAACCACCTCCATGTAGAGAGATAAACCATACCACAACCTCCCTGTAGAGAGATAAACCATACCCCCACCTCCATGTAGAGAGATAAACCATACCACCACCTCCCTGAAGAGAGACAAACCATACCACCACCTCCCTGTAGAGAGATAAACCATACCACCACCTCCATGTAGAGAGATAAACCATACCACCACCTCCCTGTAGAGAGATAAACCATACCACCACCTCCATGTAGAGAGATAAACCATACCCCCACCTCCATGTAGAGAGATCCCAACCACCACCCCCGGGGATCCTACCACCACCTCCCTGTAGAGAGATAAACCATACCACCACCTCCCTGTAGAGAGATAAACCATACCCCACCCCGGGGCCCCACCCCTCCCTGTAGAGAGATAAACCATACCACCACCTCCATGTAGAGAGCCCCCCACCCCGGGGTAAACCATACCCCCACCCCGGGGAACCTCCCCCCCTGTAGAGAGATAAACCATACCGCCACCTCCATGTAGAGAGATAAACCATACCACCACCTCCCTGTAGAGAGATAAACCATACCACCACCTCCCTGTAGAGAGATAAACCATACCGCCACCTCCATGTAGAGAGATAAACCATACCACCACCTCCATGTACAGAGATAAACCATACCACCACCTCCATGTAGAGAGATAAACCATACCCCCACCTCCATGTAGAGAGATAAACCACACCACCACCTCCCTGTAGAGAGATAAACCATACCACCACCTGCATGTAGAGAGATAAACCATACCACCACCTCCATGTAGAGAGATAAACCATACCACCACCTCCCTGTAGAGAGATAAACCATACCGCCACCTCCATGTAGAGAGATAAACCATACCACCACCTCCCTGTAGAGAGATAAACCATACCACCACCTCCCTGTAGAGAGATAAACCATACCACCACCTCCATGTAGAGAGATAAACCATACCACCACCTCCCTGTAGAGAGATAAACCATACCACCACCTCCATGTAGAGAGATAAATCATACCCCCACCTCCATGTAGAGAGATAAACCACACCACCACCTCCCTGTAGAGAGATAAACCATACCACCACCTCCATGTAGAGAGATAAACCATACCATCACCTCCATGTAGAGAGATAATCCATACCACCACCTCCATGTAGAGAGATAAACCATACCACCACCTCCCTGTAGAGAGATAAACCATACAACCACCTCCATGTAGAGAGATAAACCATACCACAACCTCCCTGTAGAGAGATAAACCATACCCCCACCTCCATGTAGAGAGATAAACCATACCACCACCTCCCTGAAGAGAGACAAACCATACCACCACCTCCCTGTAGAGAGATAAACCATACCACCACCTCCATGTAGAGAGATAAACCATACCACCACCTCCCTGTAGAGAGATAAACCATTCCACCACCTCCATGTAGAGAGATAAACCATACCCCCACCTCCATGTAGAGAGATACACCATACCACCACCTCCCTGTAGAGAGATAAACCATACCACCACCTCCCTGTAGAGAGATAAACCATACCACCACCTCCCTGTAGAGAGATAAACCATACCACCACCTCAATGTAGAGAGATAAACCATACCACCTCCTCCCTGTAGAGAGATAAACCATACCACCACCTCCATGTAGAGAGATAAACCATACCACCACCTCCATGTAGAGAGATAAACCATACCCCCACCTCCATGTAGAGAGATAAACCATACCAACACCTCCCTGTAGAGAGATAAACCATACCGCCACCTCCATGTAGAGAGATAAACCATACCACCACCTCCCTGTAGAGAGATAAACCATACCACCACCTCCCTGTAGAGAGATAAACCATACCGCCACCTCCATGTAGAGAGATAAACCATACCACCACCTCCATGTAGAGAGATAAACCATACCACCACCACCATGTAGAGAGATAAACCATACCCCCACCTCCATGTAGAGAGATAAACCACACCACCACCTCCCTGTAGAGAGATAAACCATACCACCACCTGCCTGTAGAGAGATAAACCATACCACCACCTCCATGTAGAGAGATAAACCATACCACCACCTCCCTGTAGAGAGATAAACCATACCACCACCTCCATGTAGAGAGATAAACCATACCCCCTCCTCCATGTAGAGAGATAAACCACACCACCACCTCCCTGTAGAGAGATAAACCATACCACCACCTCCATGTAGAGAGATAAACCATACCATCACCTCCATGTAGAGAGATAATCCATACCACCACCTCCATGTAGAGAGATAAACCATACCACCACCTCCCTGTAGAGAGATAAACCATACCCCCACCTCCATGTAGAGAGATAAACCATACAACCACCTCCATGTAGAGAGATAAACCATACCACCACCTCCCTGTAGAGAGATAAACCATACCACCACCTCCATGTAGAGAGATAAACCATACCACCACCTCACTGTAGAGAGATAAACCATTCCACCACCTCCATGTAGAGAGATAAACCATACCCCCACCTCCATGTAGAGAGATACACCATACCACCACCTCCCTGTAGAGAGATAAACCATACCACCACCTCCCTGTAGAGAGATAAACCATACCACCACCTCACTGTAGAGAGATAAACCATACCACCACCTCCATGTAGAGAGATAAACCATACCACCACCTCCCTGTAGAGAGATAAACCATACCGCCACCTCCATGTAGAGAGATAAACCATACCACCACCTCCCTGTAGAGAGATAAACCATACCACCACCTCCCTGTAGAGAGATAAACCATACCACCACCTCCATGTAGAGAGATAAACCATACCACCACCTCCCTGTAGAGAGATAAACCATACCACCACCTCCATGTAGAGAGATAAATCATACCCCCACCTCCATGTAGAGAGATAAACCACACCACCACCTCCCTGTAGAGAGATAAACCATACCACCACCTCCATGTAGAGAGATAAACCATACCACCACCTCCATGTAGAGAGATAAACCATACCACCACCTCACTGTAGAGAGATAAACCATTCCACCACCTCCATGTAGAGAGATAAACCATACCCCCACCTCCATGTAGAGAGATACACCATACCACCACCTCCCTGTAGAGAGATAAACCATACCACCACCTCCCTGTAGAGAGATAAACCATACCACCACCTCCCTGTAGAGAGATAAACCATACCACCACCTCCATGTAGAGAGATAAACCATACCACCACCTCCCTGTAGAGAGATAAACCATACCCCCACCTCCATGTAGAGAGATACACCATACCACCACCTCCCTGTAGAGAGATAAACCATACCACCACCTCCCTGTAGAGAGATAAACCATACCACCACCTCCCTGTAGAGAGATAAACCATACCACCACCTCCCTGTAGAGAGATAAACCATACCACCACCTCCCTGTAGAGAGATAAACCATACCACCACCTCCATGTAGAGAATTAAACCATACCATCACCTCCATGTAGAGAGATAATCCATACCACCACCTCCATGTAGAGAGATAAACCATACCACCACCTCCCTGTAGAGAGATAAACCATACAACCACCTCCATGTAGAGAGATAAACCATACCACAACCTCCCTGTAGAGAGATAAACCATACCCCCACCTCCCTGTAGAGAGATAAACCATACCACCACCTCCATGTAGAGAGATAAACCATACCACCACCTCCTTGTAGAGAGATAAACCATACCGCCACCTCCATGTAGAGAGATAAACCATACCACCACCTCCCTGTAGAGAGATAAACCATACCACCACCTCCCTGTAGAGAGATAAACCATACCACCACCTCCATGTAGAGAGATAAACCATACCACCACCTCCCTGTAGAGAGATAAACCATACCACCACCTCCATGTAGAGAGATAAATCATACCCCCACCTCCATGTAGAGAGATAAACCACACCACCACCTCCCTGTAGAGAGATAAACCATACCACAACCTCCATGTAGAGAGATAAACCATACCATCACCTCCATGTAGAGATAATCCATACCACCACCTCCATGTAGAGAGATAAACCATACCACCACCTCCCTGTAGAGAGATAAACCATACCCCCACCTCCATGTAGAGAGATAAACCATACAACCACCTCCATGTAGAGAGATAAACCATACCACAACCTCCCTGTAGAGAGATAAACCATACCCCCACCTCCATGTAGAGAGATAAACCATACCACCACCTCCCTGAAGAGAGACAAACCATACCACCACCTCCCTGTAGAGAGATAAACCATACCACCACCTCCATGTAGAGAGATAAACCATACCACCACCTCCCTGTAGAGAGATAAACCATACCACCACCTCCATGTAGAGAGATAAACCATACCCCCACCTCCATGTAGAGAGATACACCATACCACCACCTCCCTGTAGAGAGATAAACCATACCACCACCTCCCTGTAGAGAGATAAACCATACCACCACCTCCCTGTAGAGAGATAAACCATACCACCACCTCCATGTAGAGAGATAAACCATACCACCTCCTTCCTGTAGAGAGATAAACCATACCACCACCTCCATGTAGAGAGATAAACCATACCACCACCTCCATGTAGAGAGATAAACCATACCCCCACCTCCATGTAGAGAGATAAACCATACCAACACCTCCCTGTAGAGAGATAAACCATACCGCCACCTCCATGTAGAGAGATAAACCATACCACCACCTCCCTGTAGAGAGATAAACCATACCACCACCTCCCTGTAGAGAGATAAACCATACCGCCACCTCCATGTAGAGAGATAAACCATACCACCACCTCCATGTACAGAGATAAACCATACCACCACCTCCATGTAGAGAGATAAACCATACCCCCACCTCCATGTAGAGAGATAAACCACACCACCACCTCCCTGTAGAGAGATAAACCATACCACCACCTGCATGTAGAGAGATAAACCATACCACCACCTCCATGTAGAGAGATAAACCATACCACCACCTCCCTGTAGAGAGATAAACCATACCGCCACCTCCATGTAGAGAGATAAACCATACCACCACCTCCCTGTAGAGAGATAAACCATACCACCACCTCCATGTAGAGAGATAAACCATACCACCACCTCACTGTAGAGAGATAAACCATTCCACCACCTCCATGTAGAGAGATAAACCATACCCCCACCTCCATGTAGAGAGATACACCATACCACCACCTCCCTGTAGAGAGATAAACCATACCACCACCTCCCTGTAGAGAGATAAACCATACCACCACCTCCCTGTAGAGAGATAAACCATACCGCCACCTCCCTGTAGAGAGATAAACCATACCACCACCTCCCTGTAGAGAGATAAACCATACCACCACCTCCCTGTAGAGAGATAAACCATACCACCACCTCCATGTAGAGAGATAAACCATACCACCACCTCCCTGTAGAGAGATAAACCATACCACCACCTCCATGTAGAGAGATAAATCATACCCCCACCTCCATGTAGAGAGATAAACCACACCACCACCTCCCTGTAGAGAGATAAACCATACCACCACCTCCATGTAGAGAGATAAACCATACCACCACCTCCATGTAGAGAGATAAACCATACCACCACCTCACTGTAGAGAGATAAACCATTCCACCACCTCCATGTAGAGAGATAAACCATACCCCCACCTCCATGTAGAGAGATACACCATACCACCACCTCCCTGTAGAGAGATAAACCATACCACCACCTCCCTGTAGAGAGATAAACCATACCACCACCTCCCTGTAGAGAGATAAACCATACCACCACCTCCATGTAGAGAGATAAACCATACCACCACCTCCCTGTAGAGAGATAAACCATACCGCCACCTCCATGTAGAGAGATAAACCATACCACCACCTCCCTGTAGAGAGATAAACCATACCACCACCTCCCTGTAGAGAGATAAACCATACCACCACCTCCATGTAGAGAGATAAACCATACCACCACCTCCCTGTAGAGAGATAAACCATACCACCACCTCCATGTAGAGAGATAAATCATACCCCCACCTCCATGTAGAGAGATAAACCACACCACCACCTCCCTGTAGAGAGATAAACCATACCACCACCTCCATGTAGAGAATTAAACCATACCATCACCTCCATGTAGAGAGATAATCCATACCACCACCTCCATGTAGAGAGATAAACCATACCACCACCTCCCTGTAGAGAGATAAACCATACAACCACCTCCATGTAGAGAGATAAACCATACCACAACCTCCCTGTAGAGAGATAAACCATACCCCCACCTCCATGTAGAGAGATAAACCATACCACCACCTCCCTGTAGAGAGATAAACCATACCACCACCTCCATGTAGAGAGATAAACCATACCCCCACCTCCATGTAGAGAGATACACCATACCACCACCTCCCTGTAGAGAGATAAACCATACCACCACCTCCCTGTAGAGAGATAAACCATACCACCACCTCCCTGTAGAGAGATAAACCATACCCACACCTCCATGTAGAGAGATAAACCATACCACCTCCTCCCTGTAGAGAGATAAACCATACCACCACCTCCATGTAGAGAGATAAACCATACCACCACCTCCATGTAGAGAGATAAACCATACCCCCACCTCCATGTAGAGAGATAAACCATACCAACACCTCCCTGTAGAGAGATAAACCATACCGCCACCTCCATGTAGAGAGATAAACCATACCACCACCTCCCTGTAGAGAGATAAACCATACCACCACCTCCCTGTAGAGAGATAAACCATACCGCCACCTCCATGTAGAGAGATAAACCATACCACCACCTCCATGTACAGAGATAAACCATACCACCACCTCCATGTAGAGAGATAAACCATACCCCCACCTCCATGTAGAGAGATAAACCACACCACCACCTCCCTGTAGAGAGATAAACCATACCACCACCTGCATGTAGAGAGATAAACCATACCACCACCTCCATGTAGAGAGATAAACCATACCACCACCTCCCTGTAGAGAGATAAACCATACCGCCACCTCCATGTAGAGAGATAAACCATACCACCACCTCCCTGTAGAGAGATAAACCATACCACCACCTCCCTGTAGAGAGATAAACCATACCACCACCTCCATGTAGAGAGATAAACCATACCACCACCTCCCTGTAGAGAGATAAACCATACCACCACCTCCATGTAGAGAGATAAATCATACCCCCACCTCCATGTAGAGAGATAAACCACACCACCACCTCCCTGTAGAGAGATAAACCATACCACCACCTCCATGTAGAGAGATAAACCATACCATCACCTCCATGTAGAGAGATAATCCATACCACCACCTCCATGTAGAGAGATAAACCATACCACCACCTCCCTGTAGAGAGATAAACCATACAACCACCTCCATGTAGAGAGATAAACCATACCACAACCTCCCTGTAGAGAGATAAACCATACCCCCACCTCCATGTAGAGAGATAAACCATACCACCACCTCCCTGAAGAGAGACAAACCATACCACCACCTCCCTGTAGAGAGATAAACCATACCACCACCTCCATGTAGAGAGATAAACCATACCACCACCTCCCTGTAGAGAGATAAACCATTCCACCACCTCCATGTAGAGAGATAAACCATACCACAACCTCCCTGTAGAGAGATAAACCATACCCCCACCTCCCTGTAGAGAGATAAACCATACCACCACCTCCATGTAGAGAGATAAACCATACCACCACCTCCTTGTAGAGAGATAAACCATACCGCCACCTCCATGTAGAGAGATAAACCATACCACCACCTCCCTGTAGAGAGATAAACCATACCACCACCTCCCTGTAGAGAGATAAACCATACCACCACCTCCATGTAGAGAGATAAACCATACCACCACCTCCCTGTAGAGAGATAAACCATACCACCACCTCCATGTAGAGAGATAAATCATACCCCCACCTCCATGTAGAGAGATAAACCACACCACCACCTCCCTGTAGAGAGATAAACCATACCACAACCTCCATGTAGAGAGATAAACCATACCATCACCTCCATGTAGAGATAATCCATACCACCACCTCCATGTAGAGAGATAAACCATACCACCACCTCCCTGTAGAGAGATAAACCATACCCCCACCTCCATGTAGAGAGATAAACCATACAACCACCTCCATGTAGAGAGATAAACCATACCACAACCTCCCTGTAGAGAGATAAACCATACCCCCACCTCCATGTAGAGAGATAAACCATACCACCACCTCCCTGAAGAGAGACAAACCATACCACCACCTCCCTGTAGAGAGATAAACCATACCACCACCTCCATGTAGAGAGATAAACCATACCACCACCTCCCTGTAGAGAGATAAACCATACCACCACCTCCATGTAGAGAGATAAACCATACCCCCACCTCCATGTAGAGAGATACACCATACCACCACCTCCCTGTAGAGAGATAAACCATACCACCACCTCCCTGTAGAGAGATAAACCATACCACCACCTCCCTGTAGAGAGATAAACCATACCACCACCTCCATGTAGAGAGATAAACCATACCACCTCCTTCCTGTAGAGAGATAAACCATACCACCACCTCCATGTAGAGAGATAAACCATACCACCACCTCCATGTAGAGAGATAAACCATACCCCCACCTCCATGTAGAGAGATAAACCATACCAACACCTCCCTGTAGAGAGATAAACCATACCGCCACCTCCATGTAGAGAGATAAACCATACCACCACCTCCCTGTAGAGAGATAAACCATACCACCACCTCCCTGTAGAGAGATAAACCATACCGCCACCTCCATGTAGAGAGATAAACCATACCACCACCTCCATGTACAGAGATAAACCATACCACCACCTCCATGTAGAGAGATAAACCATACCCCCACCTCCATGTAGAGAGATAAACCACACCACCACCTCCCTGTAGAGAGATAAACCATACCACCACCTGCATGTAGAGAGATAAACCATACCACCACCTCCATGTAGAGAGATAAACCATACCACCACCTCCCTGTAGAGAGATAAACCATACCGCCACCTCCATGTAGAGAGATAAACCATACCACCACCTCCCTGTAGAGAGATAAACCATACCACCACCTCCATGTAGAGAGATAAACCATACCACCACCTCACTGTAGAGAGATAAACCATTCCACCACCTCCATGTAGAGAGATAAACCATACCCCCACCTCCATGTAGAGAGATACACCATACCACCACCTCCCTGTAGAGAGATAAACCATACCACCACCTCCCTGTAGAGAGATAAACCATACCACCACCTCCCTGTAGAGAGATAAACCATACCGCCACCTCCCTGTAGAGAGATAAACCATACCACCACCTCCCTGTAGAGAGATAAACCATACCACCACCTCCCTGTAGAGAGATAAACCATACCACCACCTCCATGTAGAGAGATAAACCATACCACCACCTCCCTGTAGAGAGATAAACCATACCACCACCTCCATGTAGAGAGATAAATCATACCCCCACCTCCATGTAGAGAGATAAACCACACCACCACCTCCCTGTAGAGAGATAAACCATACCACCACCTCCATGTAGAGAGATAAACCATACCACCACCTCCATGTAGAGAGATAAACCATACCACCACCTCACTGTAGAGAGATAAACCATTCCACCACCTCCATGTAGAGAGATAAACCATACCCCCACCTCCATGTAGAGAGATACACCATACCACCACCTCCCTGTAGAGAGATAAACCATACCACCACCTCCCTGTAGAGAGATAAACCATACCACCACCTCCCTGTAGAGAGATAAACCATACCACCACCTCCATGTAGAGAGATAAACCATACCACCACCTCCCTGTAGAGAGATAAACCATACCGCCACCTCCATGTAGAGAGATAAACCATACCACCACCTCCCTGTAGAGAGATAAACCATACCACCACCTCCCTGTAGAGAGATAAACCATACCACCACCTCCATGTAGAGAGATAAACCATACCACCACCTCCCTGTAGAGAGATAAACCATACCACCACCTCCATGTAGAGAGATAAATCATACCCCCACCTCCATGTAGAGAGATAAACCACACCACCACCTCCCTGTAGAGAGATAAACCATACCACCACCTCCATGTAGAGAATTAAACCATACCATCACCTCCATGTAGAGAGATAATCCATACCACCACCTCCATGTAGAGAGATAAACCATACCACCACCTCCCTGTAGAGAGATAAACCATACAACCACCTCCATGTAGAGAGATAAACCATACCACAACCTCCCTGTAGAGAGATAAACCATACCCCCACCTCCATGTAGAGAGATAAACCATACCACCACCTCCCTGTAGAGAGATAAACCATACCACCACCTCCATGTAGAGAGATAAACCATACCCCCACCTCCATGTAGAGAGATACACCATACCACCACCTCCCTGTAGAGAGATAAACCATACCACCACCTCCCTGTAGAGAGATAAACCATACCACCACCTCCCTGTAGAGAGATAAACCATACCCACACCTCCATGTAGAGAGATAAACCATACCACCTCCTCCCTGTAGAGAGATAAACCATACCACCACCTCCATGTAGAGAGATAAACCATACCACCACCTCCATGTAGAGAGATAAACCATACCCCCACCTCCATGTAGAGAGATAAACCATACCAACACCTCCCTGTAGAGAGATAAACCATACCGCCACCTCCATGTAGAGAGATAAACCATACCACCACCTCCCTGTAGAGAGATAAACCATACCACCACCTCCCTGTAGAGAGATAAACCATACCGCCACCTCCATGTAGAGAGATAAACCATACCACCACCTCCATGTACAGAGATAAACCATACCACCACCTCCATGTAGAGAGATAAACCATACCCCCACCTCCATGTAGAGAGATAAACCACACCACCACCTCCCTGTAGAGAGATAAACCATACCACCACCTGCATGTAGAGAGATAAACCATACCACCACCTCCATGTAGAGAGATAAACCATACCACCACCTCCCTGTAGAGAGATAAACCATACCGCCACCTCCATGTAGAGAGATAAACCATACCACCACCTCCCTGTAGAGAGATAAACCATACCACCACCTCCCTGTAGAGAGATAAACCATACCACCACCTCCATGTAGAGAGATAAACCATACCACCACCTCCCTGTAGAGAGATAAACCATACCACCACCTCCATGTAGAGAGATAAATCATACCCCCACCTCCATGTAGAGAGATAAACCACACCACCACCTCCCTGTAGAGAGATAAACCATACCACCACCTCCATGTAGAGAGATAAACCATACCATCACCTCCATGTAGAGAGATAATCCATACCACCACCTCCATGTAGAGAGATAAACCATACCACCACCTCCCTGTAGAGAGATAAACCATACAACCACCTCCATGTAGAGAGATAAACCATACCACAACCTCCCTGTAGAGAGATAAACCATACCCCCACCTCCATGTAGAGAGATAAACCATACCACCACCTCCCTGAAGAGAGACAAACCATACCACCACCTCCCTGTAGAGAGATAAACCATACCACCACCTCCATGTAGAGAGATAAACCATACCACCACCTCCCTGTAGAGAGATAAACCATTCCACCACCTCCATGTAGAGAGATAAACCATACCCCCACCTCCATGTAGAGAGATACACCATACCACCACCTCCCTGTAGAGAGATAAACCATACCACCACCTCCCTGTAGAGAGATAAACCATACCACCACCTCCCTGTAGAGAGATAAACCATACCACCACCTCAATGTAGAGAGATAAACCATACCACCTCCTCCCTGTAGAGAGATAAACCATACCACCACCTCCATGTAGAGAGATAAACCATACCACCACCTCCATGTAGAGAGATAAACCATACCCCCACCTCCATGTAGAGAGATAAACCATACCAACACCTCCCTGTAGAGAGATAAACCATACCGCCACCTCCATGTAGAGAGATAAACCATACCACCACCTCCCTGTAGAGAGATAAACCATACCACCACCTCCCTGTAGAGAGATAAACCATACCGCCACCTCCATGTAGAGAGATAAACCATACCACCACCTCCATGTAGAGAGATAAACCATACCACCACCACCATGTAGAGAGATAAACCATACCCCCACCTCCATGTAGAGAGATAAACCACACCACCACCTCCCTGTAGAGAGATAAACCATACCACCACCTGCCTGTAGAGAGATAAACCATACCACCACCTCCATGTAGAGAGATAAACCATACCACCACCTCCCTGTAGAGAGATAAACCATACCACCACCTCCATGTAGAGAGATAAACCATACCCCCTCCTCCATGTAGAGAGATAAACCACACCACCACCTCCCTGTAGAGAGATAAACCATACCACCACCTCCATGTAGAGAGATAAACCATACCATCACCTCCATGTAGAGAGATAATCCATACCACCACCTCCATGTAGAGAGATAAACCATACCACCACCTCCCTGTAGAGAGATAAACCATACCCCCACCTCCATGTAGAGAGATAAACCATACAACCACCTCCATGTAGAGAGATAAACCATACCACCACCTCCCTGTAGAGAGATAAACCATACCACCACCTCCATGTAGAGAGATAAACCATACCACCACCTCACTGTAGAGAGATAAACCATTCCACCACCTCCATGTAGAGAGATAAACCATACCCCCACCTCCATGTAGAGAGATACACCATACCACCACCTCCCTGTAGAGAGATAAACCATACCACCACCTCCCTGTAGAGAGATAAACCATACCACCACCTCACTGTAGAGAGATAAACCATACCACCACCTCCATGTAGAGAGATAAACCATACCACCACCTCCCTGTAGAGAGATAAACCATACCGCCACCTCCATGTAGAGAGATAAACCATACCACCACCTCCCTGTAGAGAGATAAACCATACCACCACCTCCCTGTAGAGAGATAAACCATACCACCACCTCCATGTAGAGAGATAAACCATACCACCACCTCCCTGTAGAGAGATAAACCATACCACCACCTCCATGTAGAGAGATAAATCATACCCCCACCTCCATGTAGAGAGATAAACCACACCACCACCTCCCTGTAGAGAGATAAACCATACCACCACCTCCATGTAGAGAGATAAACCATACCACCACCTCCATGTAGAGAGATAAACCATACCACCACCTCACTGTAGAGAGATAAACCATTCCACCACCTCCATGTAGAGAGATAAACCATACCCCCACCTCCATGTAGAGAGATACACCATACCACCACCTCCCTGTAGAGAGATAAACCATACCACCACCTCCCTGTAGAGAGATAAACCATACCACCACCTCCCTGTAGAGAGATAAACCATACCACCACCTCCATGTAGAGAGATAAACCATACCACCACCTCCCTGTAGAGAGATAAACCATACCCCCACCTCCATGTAGAGAGATACACCATACCACCACCTCCCTGTAGAGAGATAAACCATACCACCACCTCCCTGTAGAGAGATAAACCATACCACCACCTCCCTGTAGAGAGATAAACCATACCACCACCTCCCTGTAGAGAGATAAACCATACCACCACCTCCCTGTAGAGAGATAAACCATACCACCACCTCCATGTAGAGAATTAAACCATACCATCACCTCCATGTAGAGAGATAATCCATACCACCACCTCCATGTAGAGAGATAAACCATACCACCACCTCCCTGTAGAGAGATAAACCATACAACCACCTCCATGTAGAGAGATAAACCATACCACAACCTCCCTGTAGAGAGATAAACCATACCCCCACCTCCCTGTAGAGAGATAAACCATACCACCACCTCCATGTAGAGAGATAAACCATACCACCACCTCCTTGTAGAGAGATAAACCATACCGCCACCTCCATGTAGAGAGATAAACCATACCACCACCTCCCTGTAGAGAGATAAACCATACCACCACCTCCCTGTAGAGAGATAAACCATACCACCACCTCCATGTAGAGAGATAAACCATACCACCACCTCCCTGTAGAGAGATAAACCATACCACCACCTCCATGTAGAGAGATAAATCATACCCCCACCTCCATGTAGAGAGATAAACCACACCACCACCTCCCTGTAGAGAGATAAACCATACCACAACCTCCATGTAGAGAGATAAACCATACCATCACCTCCATGTAGAGATAATCCATACCACCACCTCCATGTAGAGAGATAAACCATACCACCACCTCCCTGTAGAGAGATAAACCATACCCCCACCTCCATGTAGAGAGATAAACCATACAACCACCTCCATGTAGAGAGATAAACCATACCACAACCTCCCTGTAGAGAGATAAACCATACCCCCACCTCCATGTAGAGAGATAAACCATACCACCACCTCCCTGAAGAGAGAAAAACCATACCACCACCTCCCTGTAGAGAGATAAACCATACCACCACCTCCATGTAGAGAGATAAACCATACCACCACCTCCCTGTAGAGAGATAAACCATACCACCACCTCCATGTAGAGAGATAAACCATACCCCCACCTCCATGTAGAGAGATACACCATACCACCACCTCCCTGTAGAGAGATAAACCATACCACCACCTCCCTGTAGAGAGATAAACCATACCACCACCTCCCTGTAGAGAGATAAACCATACCACCACCTCCATGTAGAGAGATAAACCATACCACCTCCTTCCTGTAGAGAGATAAACCATACCACCACCTCCATGTAGAGAGATAAACCATACCACCACCTCCATGTAGAGAGATAAACCATACCCCCACCTCCATGTAGAGAGATAAACCATACCAACACCTCCCTGTAGAGAGATAAACCATACCGCCACCTCCATGTAGAGAGATAAACCATACCACCACCTCCCTGTAGAGAGATAAACCATACCACCACCTCCCTGTAGAGAGATAAACCATACCGCCACCTCCATGTAGAGAGATAAACCATACCACCACCTCCATGTACAGAGATAAACCATACCACCACCTCCATGTAGAGAGATAAACCATACCCCCACCTCCATGTAGAGAGATAAACCACACCACCACCTCCCTGTAGAGAGATAAACCATACCACCACCTGCATGTAGAGAGATAAACCATACCACCACCTCCATGTAGAGAGATAAACCATACCACCACCTCCCTGTAGAGAGATAAACCATACCGCCACCTCCATGTAGAGAGATAAACCATACCACCACCTCCCTGTAGAGAGATAAACCATACCACCACCTCCATGTAGAGAGATAAACCATACCACCACCTCACTGTAGAGAGATAAACCATTCCACCACCTCCATGTAGAGAGATAAACCATACCCCCACCTCCATGTAGAGAGATACACCATACCACCACCTCCCTGTAGAGAGATAAACCATACCACCACCTCCCTGTAGAGAGATAAACCATACCACCACCTCCCTGTAGAGAGATAAACCATACCGCCACCTCCCTGTAGAGAGATAAACCATACCACCACCTCCCTGTAGAGAGATAAACCATACCACCACCTCCCTGTAGAGAGATAAACCATACCACCACCTCCATGTAGAGAGATAAACCATACCACCACCTCCCTGTAGAGAGATAAACCATACCACCACCTCCATGTAGAGAGATAAATCATACCCCCACCTCCATGTAGAGAGATAAACCACACCACCACCTCCCTGTAGAGAGATAAACCATACCACCACCTCCATGTAGAGAGATAAACCATACCACCACCTCCATGTAGAGAGATAAACCATACCACCACCTCACTGTAGAGAGATAAACCATTCCACCACCTCCATGTAGAGAGATAAACCATACCCCCACCTCCATGTAGAGAGATACACCATACCACCACCTCCCTGTAGAGAGATAAACCATACCACCACCTCCCTGTAGAGAGATAAACCATACCACCACCTCCCTGTAGAGAGATAAACCATACCACCACCTCCATGTAGAGAGATAAACCATACCACCACCTCCCTGTAGAGAGATAAACCATACCGCCACCTCCATGTAGAGAGATAAACCATACCACCACCTCCCTGTAGAGAGATAAACCATACCACCACCTCCCTGTAGAGAGATAAACCATACCACCACCTCCATGTAGAGAGATAAACCATACCACCACCTCCCTGTAGAGAGATAAACCATACCACCACCTCCATGTAGAGAGATAAATCATACCCCCACCTCCATGTAGAGAGATAAACCACACCACCACCTCCCTGTAGAGAGATAAACCATACCACCACCTCCATGTAGAGAATTAAACCATACCATCACCTCCATGTAGAGAGATAATCCATACCACCACCTCCATGTAGAGAGATAAACCATACCACCACCTCCCTGTAGAGAGATAAACCATACAACCACCTCCATGTAGAGAGATAAACCATACCACAACCTCCCTGTAGAGAGATAAACCATACCCCCACCTCCATGTAGAGAGATAAACCATACCACCACCTCCCTGAAGAGAGACAAACCATACCACCACCTCCCTGTAGAGAGATAAACCATACCACCACCTCCATGTAGAGAGATAAACCATACCACCACCTCCCTGTAGAGAGATAAACCATTCCACCACCTCCATGTAGAGAGATAAACCATACCCCCACCTCCATGTAGAGAGATACACCATACCACCACCTCCCTGTAGAGAGATAAACCATACCACCACCTCCCTGTAGAGAGATAAACCATACCACCACCTCCCTGTAGAGAGATAAACCATACCACCACCTCCATGTAGAGAGATAAACCATACCACCACCTCCCTGTAGAGAGATAAACCATACCGCCACCTCCATGTAGAGAGATAAACCATACCACCACCTCCCTGTAGAGAGATAAACCATACCACCACCTCCCTGTAGAGAGATAAACCATACCACCACCTCCATGTAGAGAGATAAACCATACCACCACCTCCCTGTAGAGAGATAAACCATACCACCACCTCCATGTAGAGAGATAAATCATACCCCCACCTCCATGTAGAGAGATAAACCACACCACCACCTCCCTGTAGAGAGATAAACCATACCACCACCTCCATGTAGAGAGATAAACCATACCATCACCTCCATGTAGAGAGATAATCCATACCACCACCTCCATGTAGAGAGATAAACCATACCACCACCTCCCTGTAGAGAGATAAACCATACAACCACCTCCATGTAGAGAGATAAACCATACCACAACCTCCCTGTAGAGAGATAAACCATACCCCCACCTCCATGTAGAGAGATAAACCATACGACCACCTCCCTGAAGAGAGACAAACCATACCACCACCTCCCTGTAGAGAGATAAACCATACCACCACCTCCATGTAGAGAGATAAACCATACCACCACCTCCCTGTAGAGAGATAAACCATTCCACCACCTCCATGTAGAGAGATAAACCATACCACCACCTCCCTGTAGAGAGATAAACCATACCACCACCTCCCTGTAGAGAGATAAACCATACCACCACCTCCATGTAGAGAGATAAACCATACCACCACCTCCCTGTAGAGAGATAAACCATACCCCCACCTCCATGTAGAGAGATAAACCATACCACCACCTCCCTGAAGAGAGACAAACCATACCACCACCTCCCTGTAGAGAGATAAACCATACCACCACCTCCATGTAGAGAGATAAACCATACCACCACCTCCCTGTAGAGAGATAAACCATTCCACCACCTCCATGTAGAGAGATAAACCATACCCCCACCTCCATGTAGAGAGATACACCATACCACCACCTCCCTGTAGAGAGATAAACCATACCACCACCTCCCTGTAGAGAGATAAACCATACCACCACCTCCCTGCAGAGAGATAAACCATACCACCACCTCCATGTAGAGAGATAAACCATACCACCACCTCCCTGTAGAGAGATAAACCATACCGCCACCTCCATGTAGAGAGATAAACCATACCACCACCTCCCTGTAGAGAGATAAACCTTACCACCACCTCCCTGTAGAGAGATAAACCATACTACCACCTCCATGTAGAGAGATAAACCATACCACCACCTCCATGTAGAGAGATAAACCATACCACCACCTCCATGTAGAGAGATAAACCATACCCCCACCTCCATGTAGAGAGATAAACCATACCACCACCTCCCTGTGGAGAGATGAACCATACCACCACCTCCATGTAGAGAGATAAAACCATACCACCACCTCCCCGTAGAGAGATAAACCATACCACCACCTCCATGTAGAGAGATAAACTATACCACCACCTCCCTGTAGAGAGATAAACCATACCCCCACCTCCATGTAGAGAGATAAACCATACCCCCACCTCCATGTAGAGAGATACACCATACCACCACCTCCCTGTAGAGAGATAAACCATACCACCACCTCCCTGTAGAGAGATAAACCATACCACCACCTCCCTGTAGAGAGATAAACCATACCACCACCTCCATGTAGAGAGATAAACCATACCACCACCTCCCTGTAGTTAGATAAACCATACCGCCACCTCCATGTAGAGAGATAAACCATACCACCACCTCCCTGTAGAGAGATAAACCATACCACCACCTCCCTGTAGAGAGATAAACCATACCACCACCTCCATGTAGAGAGATAAACCATACCACCACCTCCATGTAGAGAGATAAACCATACCACCACCTCCATGTAGAGAGATAAACCATACCCCCACCTCCATGTAGAGAGATAAACCACACCACCACCTCCCTGTAGAGAGATAAACCATACCACCACCTGCATGTAGAGAGATAAACCATACCACCACCTCCATATAGAGAGATAAACCATACCACCACCTCCCTGTAGAAAGATAAACCATACCACCACCTCCATGTAGAGAGATAAACCATACCACCACCTCCCTGTGGAGAGATGAACCATACCACCACCTCCATGTAGAGAGATATAACCATACCACCACCTCCCCGTAGAGAGATAAACCATACCACCACCTCCATGTAGAGAGATAAACTATACCACCACCTCCCTGTAGAGAGATAAACCATACCACCACCTCCCTGTAGAGAGATAAACCATACCCCCACCTCCATGTAGAGAGATAAACCATACCACCACCTCCCTGTAGAGAGATAAACCATACCACCACCTCCATGTAGAGAGATAAACCATACCACCACCTCCATGTAGAGAGATAAACCATACCCCCACCTCCATGTAGAGAGATAAACCATACCAACACCTCCCTGTAGAGAGATAAACCATACCGCCACCTCCATGTAGAGAGATAAACCATACCACCACCTCCATGTAGAGAGATAAACCATACCACCACCTCCATGTAGAGAGATAAACCATACCCCCACCTCCATGTAGAGAGATAAACCACACCACCACCTCCCTGTAGAGAGATAAACCATACCACCACCTCCATGTAGAGAGATAAACCATACCACCTCCTCCCTGTAGAGAGATAAACCATACCACCACCTCCATGTAGAGAGATAAACCATACCACCACCTCCATGTAGAGAGATAAACCATACCCCCACCTCCATGTAGAGAGATAAACCATACCAACACCTCCCTGTAGAGAGATAAACCATACCGCCACCTCCATGTAGAGAGATAAACCATACCACCACCTCCCTGTAGAGAGATAAACCATACCACCACCTCCCTGTAGAGAGATAAACCATACCGCCACCTCCATGTAGAGAGATAAACCATACCACCACCTCCATGTACAGAGATAAACCATACCACCACCTCCATGTAGAGAGATAAACCATACCCCCACCTCCATGTAGAGAGATAAACCACACCACCACCTCCCTGTAGAGAGATAAACCATACCACCACCTGCATGTAGAGAGATAAACCATACCACCACCTCCATGTAGAGAGATAAACCATACCACCACCTCCCTGTAGAGAGATAAACCATACCGCCACCTCCATGTAGAGAGATAAACCATACCACCACCTCCCTGTAGAGAGATAAACCATACCACCACCTCCATGTAGAGAGATAAACCATACCACCACCTCACTGTAGAGAGATAAACCATTCCACCACCTCCATGTAGAGAGATAAACCATACCCCCACCTCCATGTAGAGAGATACACCATACCACCACCTCCCTGTAGAGAGATAAACCATACCACCACCTCCCTGTAGAGAGATAAACCATACCACCACCTCCCTGTAGAGAGATAAACCATACCGCCACCTCCCTGTAGAGAGATAAACCATACCACCACCTCCCTGTAGAGAGATAAACCATACCACCACCTCCCTGTAGAGAGATAAACCATACCACCACCTCCATGTAGAGAGATAAACCATACCACCACCTCCCTGTAGAGAGATAAACCATACCACCACCTCCATGTAGAGAGATAAATCATACCCCCACCTCCATGTAGAGAGATAAACCACACCACCACCTCCCTGTAGAGAGATAAACCATACCACCACCTCCATGTAGAGAGATAAACCATACCACCACCTCCATGTAGAGAGATAAACCATACCACCACCTCACTGTAGAGAGATAAACCATTCCACCACCTCCATGTAGAGAGATAAACCATACCCCCACCTCCATGTAGAGAGATACACCATACCACCACCTCCCTGTAGAGAGATAAACCATACCACCACCTCCCTGTAGAGAGATAAACCATACCACCACCTCCCTGTAGAGAGATAAACCATACCACCACCTCCATGTAGAGAGATAAACCATACCACCACCTCCCTGTAGAGAGATAAACCATACCGCCACCTCCATGTAGAGAGATAAACCATACCACCACCTCCCTGTAGAGAGATAAACCATACCACCACCTCCCTGTAGAGAGATAAACCATACCACCACCTCCATGTAGAGAGATAAACCATACCACCACCTCCCTGTAGAGAGATAAACCATACCACCACCTCCATGTAGAGAGATAAATCATACCCCCACCTCCATGTAGAGAGATAAACCACACCACCACCTCCCTGTAGAGAGATAAACCATACCACCACCTCCATGTAGAGAATTAAACCATACCATCACCTCCATGTAGAGAGATAATCCATACCACCACCTCCATGTAGAGAGATAAACCATACCACCACCTCCCTGTAGAGAGATAAACCATACAACCACCTCCATGTAGAGAGATAAACCATACCACAACCTCCCTGTAGAGAGATAAACCATACCCCCACCTCCATGTAGAGAGATAAACCATACCACCACCTCCCTGAAGAGAGACAAACCATACCACCACCTCCCTGTAGAGAGATAAACCATACCACCACCTCCATGTAGAGAGATAAACCATACCACCACCTCCCTGTAGAGAGATAAACCATTCCACCACCTCCATGTAGAGAGATAAACCATACCCCCACCTCCATGTAGAGAGATACACCATACCACCACCTCCCTGTAGAGAGATAAACCATACCACCACCTCCCTGTAGAGAGATAAACCATACCACCACCTCCCTGTAGAGAGATAAACCATACCACCACCTCCATGTAGAGAGATAAACCATACCACCACCTCCCTGTAGAGAGATAAACCATACCGCCACCTCCATGTAGAGAGATAAACCATACCACCACCTCCCTGTAGAGAGATAAACCATACCACCACCTCCCTGTAGAGAGATAAACCATACCACCACCTCCATGTAGAGAGATAAACCATACCACCACCTCCCTGTAGAGAGATAAACCATACCACCACCTCCATGTAGAGAGATAAATCATACCCCCACCTCCATGTAGAGAGATAAACCACACCACCACCTCCCTGTAGAGAGATAAACCATACCACCACCTCCATGTAGAGAGATAAACCATACCATCACCTCCATGTAGAGAGATAATCCATACCACCACCTCCATGTAGAGAGATAAACCATACCACCACCTCCCTGTAGAGAGATAAACCATACAACCACCTCCATGTAGAGAGATAAACCATACCACAACCTCCCTGTAGAGAGATAAACCATACCCCCACCTCCATGTAGAGAGATACACCATACCACCACCTCCCTGTAGAGAGATAAACCATACCACCACCTCCCTGTAGAGAGATAAACCATACCACCACCTCCCTGCAGAGAGATAAACCATACCACCACCTCCATGTAGAGAGATAAACCATACCACCACCTCCCTGTAGAGAGATAAACCATACCACCACCTCCCTGTAGTTAGATAAACCATACCGCCACCTCCATGTAGAGAGATAAACCATACCACCACCTCCCTGTAGAGAGATAAACCATACCACCACCTCCCTGTAGAGAGATAAACCATACCACCACCTCCATGTAGAGAGATAAACCATACCACCACCTCCATGTAGAGAGATAAACCATACCACCACCTCCATGTAGAGAGATAAACCATACCCCCACCTCCATGTAGAGAGATAAACCACACCACCACCTCCCTGTAGAGAGATAAACCATACCACCACCTGCATGTAGAGAGATAAACCATACCACCACCTCCATATAGAGAGATAAACCATACCACCACCTCCCTGTAGAAAGATAAACCATACCACCACCTCCATGTAGAGAGATAAACCATACCACCACCTCCCTGTGGAGAGATGAACCATACCACCACCTCCATGTAGAGAGATATAACCATACCACCACCTCCCCGTAGAGAGATAAACCATACCACCACCTCCATGTAGAGAGATAAACTATACCACCACCTCCCTGTAGAGAGATAAACCATACCACCACCTCCCTGTAGAGAGATAAACCATACCCCCACCTCCATGTAGAGAGATAAACCATACCACCACCTCCCTGTAGAGAGATAAACCATACCACCACCTCCATGTAGAGAGATAAACCATACCACCTCCTCCCTGTAGAGAGATAAACCATACCACCACCTCCATGTAGAGAGATAAACCATACCACCACCTCCATGTAGAGAGATAAACCATACCCCCACCTCCATGTAGAGAGATAAACCATACCAACACCTCCCTGTAGAGAGATAAACCATACCGCCACCTCCATGTAGAGAGATAAACCATACCACCACCTCCATGTAGAGAGATAAACCATACCACCACCTCCATGTAGAGAGATAAACCATACCCCCACCTCCATGTAGAGAGATAAACCACACCACCACCTCCCTGTAGAGAGATAAACCATACCACCACCTGCATGTAGAGAGATAAACCATACCACCACCTCCATATAGAGAGATAAACCATACCACCACCTCCCTGTAGAAAGATAAACCATACCACCACATCCATGTAGAGAGATAAACCATACCACCACCTCCCTGTGGAGAGATGAACCATACCACCACCTCCATGTAGAGAGATAAAACCATACCACCACCTCCCCGTAGAGAGATAAACCATACCACCACCTCCATGTAGAGAGATAAACTATACCACCACCTCCCTGTAGAGAGATAAACCATACCCCCACCTCCATGTAGAGAGATAAACCATACCCCCACCTCCATGTAGAGAGATACACCATACCACCACCTCCCTGTAGAGAGATAAACCATACCACCACCTCCCTGTAGAGAGATAAACCATACCACCACCTCCCTGTAGAGAGATAAACCATACCACCACCTCCATGTAGAGAGATAAACCATACCACCACCTCCCTGTAGAGAGATAAACCATACCGCCACCTCCATGTAGAGAGATAAACCATACCACCACCTCCCTGTAGAGAGATAAACCATACAACCACCTCCATGTAGAGAGATAAACCATACCACAACCTCCCTGTAGAGAGATAAACCATACCCCCACCTCCATGTAGAGAGATAAACCATACCACCACCTCCCTGAAGAGAGACAAACCATACCACCACCTCCCTGTAGAGAGATAAACCATACCACCACCTCCATGTAGAGAGATAAACCATACCACCACCTCCCTGTAGAGAGATAAACCATTCCACCACCTCCATGTAGAGAGATAAACCATACCCCCACCTCCATGTAGAGAGATACACCATACCACCACCTCCCTGTAGAGAGATAAACCATACCACCACCTCCCTGTAGAGAGATAAACCATACCACCACCTCCCTGTAGAGAGATAAACCATACCACCACCTCCATGTAGAGAGATAAACCATACCACCACCTCCCTGTAGAGAGATAAACCATACCGCCACCTCCATGTAGAGAGATAAACCATACCACCACCTCCCTGTAGAGAGATAAACCATACCACCACCTCCCTGTAGAGAGATAAACCATACCACCACCTCCATGTAGAGAGATAAACCATACCACCACCTCCCTGTAGAGAGATAAACCATACCACCACCTCCATGTAGAGAGATAAATCATACCCCCACCTCCATGTAGAGAGATAAACCACACCACCACCTCCCTGTAGAGAGATAAACCATACCACCACCTCCATGTAGAGAGATAAACCATACCATCACCTCCATGTAGAGAGATAATCCATACCACCACCTCCATGTAGAGAGATAAACCATACCACCACCTCCCTGTAGAGAGATAAACCATACAACCACCTCCATGTAGAGAGATAAACCATACCACAACCTCCCTGTAGAGAGATAAACCATACCCCCACCTCCATGTAGAGAGATACACCATACCACCACCTCCCTGTAGAGAGATAAACCATACCACCACCTCCCTGTAGAGAGATAAACCATACCACCACCTCCCTGCAGAGAGATAAACCATACCACCACCTCCATGTAGAGAGATAAACCATACCACCACCTCCCTGTAGAGAGATAAACCATACCACCACCTCCCTGTAGTTAGATAAACCATACCGCCACCTCCATGTAGAGAGATAAACCATACCACCACCTCCCTGTAGAGAGATAAACCATACCACCACCTCCCTGTAGAGAGATAAACCATACCACCACCTCCATGTAGAGAGATAAACCATACCACCACCTCCATGTAGAGAGATAAACCATACCACCACCTCCATGTAGAGAGATAAACCATACCCCCACCTCCATGTAGAGAGATAAACCACACCACCACCTCCCTGTAGAGAGATAAACCATACCACCACCTGCATGTAGAGAGATAAACCATACCACCACCTCCATATAGAGAGATAAACCATACCACCACCTCCCTGTAGAAAGATAAACCATACCACCACCTCCATGTAGAGAGATAAACCATACCACCACCTCCCTGTGGAGAGATGAACCATACCACCACCTCCATGTAGAGAGATATAACCATACCACCACCTCCCCGTAGAGAGATAAACCATACCACCACCTCCATGTAGAGAGATAAACTATACCACCACCTCCCTGTAGAGAGATAAACCATACCACCACCTCCCTGTAGAGAGATAAACCATACCCCCACCTCCATGTAGAGAGATAAACCATACCACCACCTCCCTGTAGAGAGATAAACCATACCACCACCTCCATGTAGAGAGATAAACCATACCACCTCCTCCCTGTAGAGAGATAAACCATACCACCACCTCCATGTAGAGAGATAAACCATACCACCACCTCCATGTAGAGAGATAAACCATACCCCCACCTCCATGTAGAGAGATAAACCATACCAACACCTCCCTGTAGAGAGATAAACCATACCGCCACCTCCATGTAGAGAGATAAACCATACCACCACCTCCATGTAGAGAGATAAACCATACCACCACCTCCATGTAGAGAGATAAACCATACCCCCACCTCCATGTAGAGAGATAAACCACACCACCACCTCCCTGTAGAGAGATAAACCATACCACCACCTGCATGTAGAGAGATAAACCATACCACCACCTCCATATAGAGAGATAAACCATACCACCACCTCCCTGTAGAAAGATAAACCATACCACCACATCCATGTAGAGAGATAAACCATACCACCACCTCCCTGTGGAGAGATGAACCATACCACCACCTCCATGTAGAGAGATAAAACCATACCACCACCTCCCCGTAGAGAGATAAACCATACCACCACCTCCATGTAGAGAGATAAACTATACCACCACCTCCCTGTAGAGAGATAAACCATACCCCCACCTCCATGTAGAGAGATAAACCATACCCCCACCTCCATGTAGAGAGATACACCATACCACCACCTCCCTGTAGAGAGATAAACCATACCACCACCTCCCTGTAGAGAGATAAACCATACCACCACCTCCCTGTAGAGAGATAAACCATACCACCACCTCCATGTAGAGAGATAAACCATACCACCACCTCCCTGTAGAGAGATAAACCATACCGCCACCTCCATGTAGAGAGATAAACCATACCACCACCTCCCTGTAGAGAGATAAACCATACCACCACCTCCCTGTAGAGAGATAAACCATACCACCACCTCCATGTAGAGAGATAAACCATACCACCACCTCCATGTAGAGAGATAAACCATACCACCACCTCCATGTAGAGAGATAAACCATACCCCCACCTCCATGTAGAGAGATAAACCACACCACCACCTCCCTGTAGAGAGATAAACCATACCACCACCTGCATGTAGAGAGATAAACCATACCACCACCTCCATATAGAGAGATAAACCATACCACCACCTCCCTGTGGAGAGATAAACCATACCACCACCTCCCTGTGGAGAGATAAACCATACCACCACCTCCCTGTAGAGAGATAAACCATACCCCCACCTCCATGTAGAGAGATAAACCATACAACCACCTCCATGTAGAGAGATAAACCATACCACCACCTCCCTGTAGAGAGATAAACCATACCACCACCTCCATGTAGAGAGATAAACCATACCACCACCTCACTGTAGAGAGATAAACCATTCCACCACCTCCATGTAGAGAGATAAACCATACCCCCACCTCCATGTTGAGAGATACAGCATACCACCACCTCCTTGTAGAGAGATAAACCATACCACCACCTCCCTGTAGAGAGATAAACCATACCACCACCTCCCTGTAGAGAGATAAACCATACCACCACCTCCATGTAGAGAGATAAACCATACCACCACCTCCCTGTAGAGAGATAAACCATACCGCCACCTCCATGTAGAGAGATAAACCATACCACCGACTCCCTGTAGAGAGATAAACCATACCACCACCTCCCTGTAGAGAGATAAACCATACCACCACCTCCATGTAGAGAGATAAACCATACCACCACCTCCCTGTAGAGAGATAAACCATACCACCACCTCCATGTAGAGAGATAAATCATACCCCCACCTCCATGTAGAGAGATAAACCACACCACCACCTCCCTGTAGAGAGATAAACCATACCACCACCTCCATGTAGAGAGATAAACCATACCATCACCTCCATGTAGAGAGATAATCCATACCACCACCTCCATGTAGAGAGATAAACCATACCACCACCTCCCTGTAGAGAGATAAACCATACCCCCACCTCCATGTAGAGAGATAAACCATACAACCACCTCCATGTAGAGAGATAAACCATACCACAACCTCCCTGTAGAGAGATAAACCATACCCCCACCTCCATGTAGAGAGATAAACCATACCACCACCTCCCTGAAGAGAGACAAACCATACCACCACCTCCCTGTAGAGAGATAAACCATACCACCACCTCCATGTAGAGAGATAAACCATACCACCACCTCCCTGTAGAGAGATAAACCATTCCACCACCTCCATGTAGAGAGATAAACCATACCCCCACCTCCATGTAGAGAGATACACCATACCACCACCTCCCTGTAGAGAGATAAACCATACCACCACCTCCCTGTAGAGAGATAAACCATACCACCACCTCCCTGCAGAGAGATAAACCATACCACCACCTCCATGTAGAGAGATAAACCATACCACCACCTCCCTGTAGAGAGATAAACCATACCGCCACCTCCATGTAGAGAGATAAACCATACCACCACCTCCCTGTAGAGAGATAAACCTTACCACCACCTCCCTGTAGAGAGATAAACCATACTACCACCTCCATGTAGAGAGATAAACCATACCACCACCTCCATGTAGAGAGATAAACCATACCACCACCTCCATGTAGAGAGATAAACCATACCCCCACCTCCATGTAGAGAGATAAACCATACCACCACCTCCCTGTGGAGAGATGAACCATACCACCACCTCCATGTAGAGAGATAAAACCATACCACCACCTCCCCGTAGAGAGATAAACCATACCACCACCTCCATGTAGAGAGATAAACTATACCACCACCTCCCTGTAGAGAGATAAACCATACCCCCACCTCCATGTAGAGAGATAAACCATACCCCCACCTCCATGTAGAGAGATACACCATACCACCACCTCCCTGTAGAGAGATAAACCATACCACCACCTCCCTGTAGAGAGATAAACCATACCACCACCTCCCTGTAGAGAGATAAACCATACCACCACCTCCATGTAGAGAGATAAACCATACCACCACCTCCCTGTAGTTAGATAAACCATACCGCCACCTCCATGTAGAGAGATAAACCATACCACCACCTCCCTGTAGAGAGATAAACCATACCACCACCTCCCTGTAGAGAGATAAACCATACCACCACCTCCATGTAGAGAGATAAACCATACCACCACCTCCATGTAGAGAGATAAACCATACCACCACCTCCATGTAGAGAGATAAACCATACCCCCACCTCCATGTAGAGAGATAAACCACACCACCACCTCCCTGTAGAGAGATAAACCATACCACCACCTGCATGTAGAGAGATAAACCATACCACCACCTCCATATAGAGAGATAAACCATACCACCACCTCCCTGTAGAAAGATAAACCATACCACCACCTCCATGTAGAGAGATAAACCATACCACCACCTCCCTGTGGAGAGATGAACCATACCACCACCTCCATGTAGAGAGATATAACCATACCACCACCTCCCCGTAGAGAGATAAACCATACCACCACCTCCATGTAGAGAGATAAACTATACCACCACCTCCCTGTAGAGAGATAAACCATACCCCCACCTCCATGTAGAGAGATAAACCATACCACCACCTCCCTGTAGAGATAAACCATACCACCACCTACCAGTAGAGAGATAAACCATACCACCACCTCCATGTAGAGAGATAAACCATACCCCCACCTCCATGTAGAGAGATAAACCATACCACCACATACCAGTAGAGAGATAAACCATACCACCACCTCCATGTAGAGATAAACCATACCACCACCTCCCTGTAGAGAGATAAACCATACCACCACCTACCAGTAGAGAGATAAACCATACCACCACCTCCATGTAGAGAGATAAACCATACCACCACCTACCAGTAGAGAGATAAACCATACCACCACCTACCAGTAGAGAGATAAACCATACCACCACCTCCATGTAGAGAGATAAACCATACCACCACCTCCCTGTAGAGAGATAAACCATACCACCACCTCCCTGTAGAGAGATAAACCATACCACCACCTCCCTGTAGAGAGATAAACCATACCACCTCCTCCATGTAGAGAGATAAACCATACCACCACCTACCAGTAGAGAGATAAACCATACCACCACCTACCAGTAGAGAGATAAACCATACCACCACCTCCATGTAGAGAGATAAACCATACCACCACCTCCCTGTAGAGAGATAAACCATACCACCACCTCCCTGTAGAGAGATAAACCATACCACCACCTCCCTGTAGAGAGATAAACCATACCACCACCTCCATGTAGAGAGATAAACCATACCACCACCTCCCTGTAGAGAGATAAACCATACCACCACCTCCCTGTAGAGATAAACCATACCACCACCTCCATGTAGAGAGATAAACCATACCACCACCTACATGTAGAGAGATAAACCATACCACCACCTCCCTGTAGAGATAAACCATAACACCACCTCCCTGTAGAGAGATAAACCATACCACCACCTCCCTGTAGAGCGATAAACCATACCACCACCTCCATGTAGAGAGATAAACCATACCACCACCTCTCTGTAGAGAGATAAACCATACCACCACCTCCATGTAGAGAGATAAACCATACCACCACCTCCCTGTAGAGAGATAAACCATACCACCACCTCCATGTAGAGAGATAAACCATACCACCACCTCCCTGTAGAGATAAACCATAACACCACCTCCCTGTAGAGAGATAAACCATACCACCACCTCCCTGTAGAGATAAACCATACCACCACCTCCCTGTAGAGAGATAAACCATACCACCACCTCCCTGTAGAGAGATAAACCATACCACCACCTCCCTGTAGAGAGATAAACCATACCACCACCTCCATGTAGAGAGATAAACCATACCACCACCTCCATGTAGAGAGATAAACCATACCACCACCTCCCTGTAGAGAGATAAACCATACCACCACCTCCCTGTAGAGATAAACCATACCACCACCTCCCTGTAGAGATAAACCATACCACCACCTACCAGTAGAGAGATAAACCATACCACCACCTCCCTGTAGAGAGATAAACCATACCACCACCTCCCTGTAGAGAGATAAACCATCCCACCACCTCCATGTAGAGAGATAAACCATCCCACCACCTCCATGTAGAGAGATAAACCATACCACCACCTCCCTGTAGAGAGATAAACCATACCACCACCTCCCTGTAGAGAGATAAACCATACCACCACCTCCCTGTAGAGAGATAAACCATACCACCACCTCCCTGTAGAGAGATAAACCATACCACCACCTCCCTGTAGAGAGATAAACCATACCACCACCTCCCTGTAGAGAGATAAACCATACCACCACCTCCATGTAGAGAGATAAACCATACTGTCCCCTCCCTGTGGAGAGTTAGTTCTTGATAGAGAGATAAGTTTGCCAGGACTTCTTCCCTGCTGAGCGACCAACTACAGATGGGGACAGTGAGGACAGGGAGAGAAGAGTGGGGCCATATAAGATACATCTCTGCTTCGTGTTAGAGCAGAGGACTTACTGGGCCAGGCAGGAAGGACTTCCAGCCTGTCTGTACTGTAAAACACCAGGAAACATTTCAGGGCCCTACAGGACTTGGTATATGACATTATGAACAGTAATTGCAGGTTGGTTATGTCAGTGACTGCATATCTTATTACGACCTATGATTGACAGAAGGGAATTAGGGCCCTTTTAAAAAAAATGATATTCAAGGAGGATGAAGTTTTGTTTACTCCTCTAAGGCATCTCTTTTGTCCCGGGCAATACTGGTAGGCAATAGATATATGAACCTGTCCAGGCAGGCTTTAGTGTACTGCAGGTATGGATTAGTGTACGCATTTGAAGCCTTGTCCTGTTTTCACTTGGGTACACATGAACACCTGATTGAATAATACCAGCATAATGAATCTGTTAAGCTGGTAAATACAGGTACGTGGTCAAGTAGGCCACCCATGGTTTACAGTCTATGGTTATGATTAACAGGCGGCATAATGAGTAGCAGGTTTCCACTTGTAAAGGTGAAGTAATGGACTGTTTATAGCTGGGAGGTAGAAGGAAGAAAACATAACAAACCTTCTGGGAACATTGACTCTCCTGGAATGAGGGATATTCTGATTGTGTGTGTGTGTGTGTGTGTGTGTGTGTGTGTGTGTGTGTGTGTGTGTGTGTGTGTGTGTGTGTGTGTGTGTGTGTGTGTGTGTGTGTGTGTGTGTGTGTGTGTGTGTGTGTGTGTGTGTGTGTGTGTGTGTGTGTGTGTGTGTGTGCGTGTGAGTAGCACATCCTCCCTGACCGTCTCCCCACACCCACGGTCCAGCTCTCACACCCCCAGCAAACAGCTGGGACTAGTTAGGACGTAGAGCGGCAAGTTAGAAGAGCTGGGGATACAGTACTGTCCCATATATCTGCCCTTGTTTATTCAGAACCCTGGGAAGAGGGAGTAGAGCGGGGGAGGGAGAGGGAGTAGAGTGGGGGAGGGAGAGGGAGTAGGGAAGGGGGAGTGTGATCCGACCCCTGGCTTTTTTCTTGACCTTTCTCTCCTTCTCCTCCTCTCATCACTCTTTATCTTTCTCTACTTCTCCTCCTCTCATCACTCTTTATCTTTCTCTACTTCTCCTCCTCTCATCACTCTTTATCTTTCTCTACTTCTCCTCCTCTCATCACTCTTTATCTTTCTCTACTTCTCCTCCTCTCATCACTCTTTATCTTTCTCTACTTCTCCTCCTCTCATCACTCTTTATCTTTCTCTACTTCTCCTCCTCTCATCACTCTTTATCTTTCTCTCCTTCTCCTCCTCTCATCACTCTTTATCTTTCTCTACTTCTCCTCCTCTCATCACTCTTTATCTTTCTCTCCTTCTCCTCCTCTCATCACTCTTTATCTTTCTCTCCTTCTCCTCCTCTCATCACTCTTTCTCTTTCTCTACTTCTCCTCCTCTCATCACTCTTTATCTTTCTCTACTTCTCCTCCTCTCATCACTCTTGATCTTTCTCTACTTCTCCTCCTCTCATCACTCTTGATCTTTCTCTACTTCTCCTCCTCTCATCACTCTTGATCTTTCTCTACTTCTCCTCCTCTCATCAATCTTTATCTTTCTCTCCTTCTCCTCTGACCATTCGTCAGCACAGAAGGGATCGTCAAAGCAAGGCTGCCAGACACACACACACACACACACACACACACACACACACACACACACACACACACACACACACACACACACACACACACACACACACACACCAGTGGCGGTCAGTGCCGTTTAAGATGAGGGAGGATCATTTTTTCTTCATGAGCATGACCTTATTTCTATTACAGCATATTGGACGACTGTCATTGATATTCCATTCACCCAGTTCAATGTAACATCAATTGGTTGATACTCAAATGTTCCCTATACCCATCATGAGGTTGCTACAACCTAGCCTAGGAATGAAGTTTACAATGTAGGCGCACACAGGTTTATTCCCGTTTTGTTCCGTTTGCTTCCTTTTAAGAAATGCTTTTCAACAGAATAGGCGGAATGAATATACCCCTGATTACACGTAAACACAGTTCCCTCTTATAACAGCCACCTTGTATTCCTTCTCTTCCCTTCGTTGGTGGACTTCAACCTACGCTGTATGTGACCAGGCGAAAAAACCTTTCCAAGCCAAACCGCTACACACAGCCTACATCGTTGTCACCATATTAACTAAAGTAACGTCATAGTCAGAATAGCTAATAGAACTAACGCGTTAGTAAACCCGTTACAATCATGCAGTAACATTACAGTGTATAGTCAGTAAGCAGTTTAGCAGTTAAACTGGTGGGCCCCAGTGACAAAACATTTGTAATACCAAAAGCTTACCTTGATTTAGGAGAGTTCCAGTGTTGTGTTGGAAAGTCATAGCCAGCTAGCTAACATAGCATCCCTCTGTTTGAGCAGGGTGTTTCAGTAGGCTAAGCTAGCTAGCTGAATTTACTAGCTAAGTGAAAATGAAAAGAAATGACAATCTCTCTCTCTATATATTTCTCTCTTGCTTCTCCTTCATTTGGGAAGAAATGAATTTGTTAAAAACTGTTCAACTATTGTCTTTCTCTCTCTTTGAGTCAACTACTCACCACATTTTATACACTGCAGTGCTAGCTAGCTGTAGCTTACGCTTTCAGTACTAGATAAATTATCTGATCCTTTGATTGGGTGGAAAACATGTCAGTTCATGCTGGAGGACGTCCTCCAGAAGTTGTCATAATTACTGTGTAAGTCTATGGAAGGGGTTGAGAACCATGAGCCTCCTAGGTTTTGTATTGAAGTCAATGTACCCAATGGAGGACGGAAGCTAGCTGTCCTCCGGCTACACCATGGTACTACCCCAGAGAGTGCTGTTGAGGTGTACACCTCAACAGTGTTTTAGTCAGTTATTTGGTGACGTGATTATTTTTAGTATAGTTTTATCTAAAAAGGATAACTTTTTCAATGTTTTACAATTTACATTTTTATGAAATTCACTGACGAGGATGGTCCTCCCATTCCTCCTCTGAGGAGCCTCCACTGACACACACACACACACACACACACACACACACACACACACCACACACATAATAAAAAGAAGCACAGTGGCTAGGGAAAACCCCCTAGACAGGCAGGAACCTAGGACGAAACCTAGGTTCCTCTTCTGACTGTGCCTGTAACAGTGACCAGTATAACAAATCAAGAAACAAGATAATCAACTATCCAGTTTTCAGTTTAGTAATAGAGTAATTGTAATAATTTGTTTCATGATATGTGAGTCAAGTTGACATGTTTGGGAAATCCTGTCATTCCTTTCAGACAATGAGGGCCCCTAATAAAGATGAGAAGAGCACAAACGGCACAAATCAACCGTCGCCTGTCAAGATCAAACTGTAGACTATACAACAGCCAACATTTCAGGATCTGTCGGCTGGAGTTGAGTTTCTTTGTTAGTTCCCGCTTATCTCTAAAAGAAGAAGAAGAAGAAACTGGGAGAAAGTATCCAATATGAAGGGAGTTCTTCCCTCTGGGCTTTCTTTTAGCCTGCCCTCCCTGCCACACCAGTGTGCTCACACTCACACACATCCCTACTCACACACACACTCACACACACCCCTACTCACACAACTCACACACACTCACACTTACACACACCCCTACTCACACACACCCCTACTCAGACACACCCCTACTCAGACACACCCCTACTTAGACACACCCCTACTCACACACCACAGTGTCTGCGTTTGGCTCTCCCTTTCCACTCTGCCTCCATCTCCCTTCCAGGATGCACAGACGACTGCTCTCTCTCTGGGTGACCGGGGCACTGCTGCTACCCTTGTGCTGGGGTGAGTATTCACTGATCTTTGAACTTTGTACTGGCTAGAGCACTGGCGGACCTCAGGGTAATATCTCAATGGTGGATCAAAGAGGGCACCACTTACCCCATGCAGGGGTGTTTAAACAGGACACCAAGAGGGATTGTTGTCGTCATCTGAAGCCGGTACCCAAAGTGAGGATGGCTGAACTGTCAGACAGGGTCAAGGTTAGGTTGGGGGCATTGTGCCCTGGGCATTCCTAGAAACAATATCTAGTGCACTGTGGAGCAGTTTTAAATAGCCATGTACAGGTTGTTGTAACCCTACTGTGGGCAATGATTACTTTCTCAGGCACCAGTGGAGAAGTTTTTCTAGAGAGAAAATAATCAAGGAGCTCTATGGATCCTTTATGGACTCGACCCGGCTGGTTTTTCTGTGGATGAACTTTTTTTATCCAGCCAGAGAGTATAGACTTGCTGGGAAAGACCTCCTCACCAAACCACCTTCTGTTTGCTTTGTCTTATTCTTTCTTGTTGTTTGTCTTGTTTTGGCTGCTGTCTCTGGGAGTCTGTCAGATGCAAACATTTGTCTTCATTGGTTTGTGGAGTTTGCAACAAGAACGAGTCTAGCGCTGTGAGAGTTTCGTTCCATGCTGTTCGTTAACTGTTCTGTTGGGTGATTCCTACTGCTGTAAGAAACAGACCAGATGACAGCGCAGAGGAATTATTACATTTGCTAGCTATAGCTTACCATAGCTTTTAGCAGTGATGCATGTTTTACAGTCTATCTGTAAATACCCCAGGGAGAGTAGTTTTATCGCTTGATATTAAAAAGCATGGTAGACAGGGCACTTGATTTTTTATTTACTTCAATGAAAAGATCTCTACTGCAATATGATATATCAAGAGGAAGTCCACCTGCTAGTCTCGCCGTTCTGTATCATATCTGAGACACCGGCTCATGGATCATAAAAGGACAATATACAAAGTGAACCTGAGGAGATGCAAGTCCTCAGAGAGAGAGAGAGATACTGTACATGGAGATACTGTACATTCAAAGGACCACCGCACTCTATTCAGAATAGAGCCATAAGATGTTTTTTGGGAGAATATAAGGTTTCCCCAAGCCTTGCTATTCAAGGGATGGGAGCCCTGTGAAATAGGACCGAGGGGTAAAATTTTAGGTTGTGGAGCCTCCTTATCAATATGCCAGAAGACTGAATAACAAAAAAGGTTTTCAATTGGGATAAAACACACAATTACCCTTGGACAAAGCATCATATTTAAGGAAGCTGATGTACAACACATATTTAGAATTAAGTAATGATGCAATGTCATGATCAAACACAAGTTAACCCTTAGCTACAAGGAAAAATGGTAGACTCAGATATGGTTAAAACCAAAACTAAGAACTTATAACCAGATCAGTGGCGATTTCAGCCTGTAAATCTTGGTGGGGCAAACTCCAAAATATTTAGTAGGTGAAATTATGAGGGGAAAAGGGACCAAATTATTAGGGTGAGGCACATGAGCTACTAACAGCTTACTACACAACATTACTTTCTTAGCTACAGTATACATATCTCCCTGGCATATTACATCATTTATGCAGCAGCATACAATACATTTTTGGACTCACCTTGTTGTGCTGTGTTCACTTGAAAAGGAAGGTGGCGCGGCGGTCCTTCGTGGACACATTCTGTCATCAAACTTTGTCATCAAACTCTGGCATTCTTTGGATTTATGGTGCTCTCAAGACTGGGAACTTGTAAAAAAACAAGGTAGAATTATGATGACATCATAGGTTGGAGCTCTAGAAAGAGGCAGAAGTTCCCGACTTGCGATTCCGAGTTGGATGATCGGAGCATGTTTTTTTCCGAGTTTCCAGTTGTTTTGAACCCACTGAAGTCAGATTTCCGAGTTTCCAGTTGTTTTGAGCGCGGCAGAAGTCATGCTGGATTGACAGCATGGCCAATGTTGAATGTTTATCCTTTTAAGCTTGGAAAAGAGACCCATAAATCCAGACTTTGGACCACACATTGACTCCACTGAATAGCAGTCTAGTGATTGCTTTGCAGTTAGCAACTGATTCCTTCCAAAACACTCATTGTTGAATTTGCGATTTCCAACTTGTTGTGTAACATTTATGTCCAATGGCCGATGAGCACCGATATGTTGTATCTATAATTTCTCTTCATTATTTATCTTCATATGACAAGGGTTGAAAAGGATTTGCCAGTAGATTGTCGACTTGGTTCATGATGATGACTGCTAGCTTGCTAGCTAAGATTTTGACATGATCAGTCCAATCAAAGCTACTGTAGGTATAACGTGATTTGACATAATTTTATCTGTGGCCAATGACCTTGAGCCTTCTTGGATGGGCACTTCTAATGTAACTGTATGGCAGCACCCAAGGGGCTTGAGTTTTCGAGCTCTGCCCTTAGATTTTGCGGTGATGTAGTGTCCTCATGAGTGACAGAACACTGAGCCAATCACGGCGCAACTAGAGAACATTAATGTGTTGAAAATCCCAAATTTTTGCATAGTCAACTTACACACAGCTCTGACACACACACTTACCCCACCAGACATGCCACCAGGGGTCTTTTCACAGTCCCCAAATCCAGAACAAATTCAAGAAAGCATACAGTATTATATAGAGCCCTTATTGCATGGAACTCCGTTCCATCTCATATTGCTCAAATAAACAGCAAACCTGGTTTCAAAAAACAGATAAAGCAACACCTCACGGCACAACACCTCTCCCCTATTTGACCTAGATAGTGTGTGTGTCTGTATTGATATATAGGCTACATGTGCCTTTAAAATGTCCTTGAGCTGTTCTTGTCTGTTAATGTTCTGTATTATGTGTCATGTTTTGTGTGGACCCCAGGAAGAGTAGCTGCTGCTTTTGCAACAGCTAATGGGGATCCTAATGAAATACCCCCCCAAAAATGATCAACCCCTACTCTCCATATTTTCCGCTGGCTGCCCCACCACTACAGAAAGCACTGGGCTAGGCTGAAACACCTGCATTTTTGAGCTGCCTTACTCAAGAAAGCAAAAGAGAGGCATTGTTTGCAAACTGATATGTGACACGTATTAATGCGAAAATAACATGCAAAACAGGCATATCATTCCACCTGCCCTGAATGATGGGTCGCCACTGAACCAGAGATATATATATATATATCAAATAAAGTGGCATTTGTAACTTGCGCCGAATACAACAGGTGTAGACCTTACAGTGAAATGCTTATATATATGATTATTTGGATTTGCAACAGAAAATACATGTGGGCTGGGCAATCTTGAAGATGCATGACACTATAATAATCAATTAAATCTAATCATCCACTGTGGAAAACAGATACCGTTGATACTCTCATTCATTGCTTGTACACAAAGTCATGTACAGGCTGTGCCTTTGTTAAGCTCGTTTTGTTACTTTGTTTGAGTTTTGCTTTACAATTCCAGTTGATTGGACTGTGTTCCAGCACACAGAGGAGACTGAGAGAAAGGGTGAACTCTATAAACCTCAGGTACTGTCTGACAGTATTGGAGTCAGTGAATGCATGCCACAGGGCTTCAACAGACCCTATCTGATTTGGTTGTAGTGCAGAGAGAGTCAAACAGTGCCTATGCTCATCAGGGATTGGCCTCCTGTGTCTGGCATCAATCATACATATAAGGGAAACATTTTCATGTACCCAACAACACAGAAATAGAATGAACAGAATCTAACAATGCGAGGCATTTACATTGTTTATTTTTATGTTTTTCATTTAGATTAGAAAATATGTAGGTGCTTGATTATTATATATCAGTGAACATGTTTACAAATGAAGTCTAGCATCAAATTTGATACATTTATTGCAGACTACTCCAAGATACAAAACTACTGTAATCCTGTGATACAGAACAATATCCTGAGGGATTCAAGCCAGTGAGTGTCAGCCTTCCTGTACACCAATTCAAGATGTAGCATGCCTAGAAGATGCCCTGACATTTCTAAGTTGTCATGCTGTGTTGGCCAGTGAACATATGTCATTTTCCCTCCAAGTGCCTCTCTGCATGTCCTGTGGTTGGCCATCACTCTGGAGATCTTATCAAAGCAGCCCAGAGAATGTATTGGGGTAGGAGCTTGGGAGGGAAAGTGAGGGTTGGGGGAGCAGAGCAGGGATAAGGGTTTCTCCATGTGTTGGAGCTGGGTCTCGGACAGACAGAGCTGAAGCCTTGTGAGGTGTCACAGTGATGACAGACCAGTGGTGGATTATAACTGTGCTCAGATGGTGGTGAGAACTCAAGCCACCATGGACTTTACCTATGGGAGTAGTGAATAAAGCTTTACCTATGGGAGTGGTGAATAAAGCTTTACCTATGGGAGTGGTGAGTAAAGCTTTACCTATGGGAATAGTGAATAAAGCTCTACCTATGGGAGTGGTGAATAAATCTCTACCTATGGGAGTAGTGAATAAATCTCTACCTATGGGAGTAGTGAATAAAGCTCTACCTATGGGAGTAGTGAATAAAGCTCTACCTATGGAGTGGTGAATAAAGCTTTACCTATGGGAGTAGTGAATAAAGCTCTACCTATGGGAGTGGTGAATAAAGCTTTACCTATGGGAGTGGTGAATAAAGCTCTACCTATGGGAGTGGTGAATAAAGCTTTACCTATGGGAGTAGTGAATAAAGCTCTACCTATGGGAGTGGTGAATAAAGCTTTACCTATGGGAGTGGTGAATAAAGCTTTACCTATGGGAGTAGTGAATAAAGCTCTACCTATGGGAGTGGTGAATAAAGCTCTACCTATGGGAGTGGTGAATAAAGCTTTACCTATGGGAGTGGTGAATAAAGCTTTACCTATGGGAGTAGTGAATAAAGCTCTACCTATGGGAGTGGTGAATAAAGCTTTACCTATGGGAGTAGTGAATAAAGCTCTACCTATGGGAGTGGTGAATAAAGCTTTACCTATGGGAGTGGTGAATAAAGCTTTACCTATGGGAGTAGTGAATAAAGCTCTACCTATGGGAGTAGTGAATAAAGCTCTACCTATGGGAGTAGTGAATAAAGCTCTTGAAGGTCGTCCTCATATGTAGCCAAATAAGAGAGTACAAAGGCTATTGATTACAGTGATAGTGAAAATAATAGTAATGATGAAGACCTTTAGGGGGATTCTGGAGAACATGGGGTTTTCCAGACGTTTTAGCAGCCCATTTGAGCCCCATCCATTCTGACCAGAAGAAAAAACCCACTTCTCCCTATCATATCAGCGGATTAAGAGAAGTCACCTGATTTACAGCTGGAGAATAGTTGTGTTTCCCTAATTCATCCTTCCCATAGTCTGAGTGCAGAAACTGATGCAAGACTTGGCATGTTGCAGTCTGACTTCTTTGCCAAAGGGCTCTTCTATGGTTCTGGGAGGTTGTTGAAGAACCTGTAGTTGACTCATCACAGAGAGTGTTAATGTAAACACTCTCCAGTGCCAGTATGGTATGGCTGCTGAACTGTTATCAGACAGAGCGTGAGTTTCAACATGAGCTGTTTCAGCTTGTTGTCGAGACAAGAGTATACAGGCTCCTCCTATCAAATCAAAACTGATCATCAGGGCCTCCCGAGTGGTGCAGTGGTCTAAGGCACTGCATTGCAGTGCTAGCTGTGTCACTAGAGATTCTGGGTTCAAGTCCAGACCTGGAGTTTCCACTGACACATTGGTGCGGCTGGCTTCCAGGTTTAGTGGGCATTGTGTCAAGAAGCAGTGCGGCTTGGTTGGGTTGGGTTGTGTTTCGGAGGACACATGGCTCTCAACCTTCGCCTCTCTCGAGTCCGTTTGGGAGTTGCAGCGATGAGACAAGACTGGTTGCCTTTATGTTACTCACTTGGAAAATCCAATCATTGTAATATTATTACTTTTCCCCACTAAGGTTCCTTCCTACCATTGTGATTGAGACCTGTGATCAAGAAAGAGAGAGGTCAGGATTTCCTCCTCACATACCTCAAATATGACTTTGTGAGAGTTCCCATTCCCAACTTTCAGCCAAACCCCCCTCTTTGCTACGTCCATATTGTGTATGTCTGGCATTGGTACAATAGCAGCAGCCATATCCACCTTTCTCCCCTTCAATTCCCCATCAGGACTGTCCCCACTTGACCCACCACTGGATCTCCAGCTCTGAAGGGCAGACATTTCCTCTTTTACATTCATTCAAGCTTTTTTCATGAAGGTTAGTCTATCATACAGGCCATGTGGTTGAATAATATGGTGGTAAAGCCATACAGTGCGGTCAACTTCTCATTTCTTGAGCATGTTTGTCAACCAACTCTCCATGAGCATTTTATTCCTCTGCAATTATTGAGAAATTGTTTGACATATCTCAAGCTCAATATGTGGCCCTAAATCATATTACAGGAAACCGCTGTCTCTAGAACGAATCCAAATGTTCATACAGCCATTCACATGTGGCCTTGCTCAACCAAGCACTTCACAAGACATGCGACGGCTCGTTTCGCCAGCTGAGGAGATTCCACCAGGGAAACCTGATGCTCATTGTTTCACACCAGTCCGCTCTGCATAGTGTCACACTGTAGTTTACTGCTCTGCAGTTTACTCTTGGCTGTCCTCTACTGGTATAGAGTCTGATGGATGGAGTTCCAGATACTCTGTGTATTGTCCTGCTGCCAGCTCCATGATGTATCCCCCTGGGGGCCAGACCTCCCTCCTGCCTCCATACGGTTCCATTGTTCTCCTCTGGTGTGTCTCTGCTCCATAACTCATAGAAGTCTCTGCTCCATAACTCATAGAAGTCTCTGCTCCATAACTCATAGAAGTCTCTGCTCCATAACTCATAGAAGTCTCTGCTCCATAACTCATAGAAGTCTCTGTTCCATAACTCATAGGAGAAGTCTCTGTGTGTCTCTGCTCCATAACTCATAGGAGAAGTCTCTGTTTGTCTCTGCTCCATAACTCATAGGAGAAGTCTCTGTGTGTCTCTGCTCCATAACTCATAGGAGAAGTCTCTGTTTGTCTCTGCTCCATAACTCATAGGAGAAGTCTCTGTGTGTCTCTGCTCCATAACTCATAGGAGAAGTCTCTGTTTGTCTCTGCTCCACAACTCATAGGAGAAGTCTCTGTGTGTCTCTGCTCCATAACTCATAGGAGAAGTCTCTGTGTGTCTCTGCTCCATAACTCATAGGAGAAGTCTCTGTCTCTGCTCCACAACTCATAGGAGAAGTCTCTGTGTGTCTCTGCTCCATAACTCATAGGAGAAGTCTCTGTGTGTCTCTGCTCCACAACTCATAGGAGAAGTCTCTGTGTGTCTCTGCTCCATAACTCATAGGAGAAGTCTCTGTGTGTCTCTGCTCCATAACTCATAGGAGAAGTCTCTGTCTCTGCTCCACAACTCATAGGAGAAGTCTCTGTTTGTCTCTGCTCCATAGCTCATAGGATAAGTATCTGTGTGTCTCTGCTCCATAACTCATAGGAGAAGTCTCTGTGTGTCTCTGCTCCATAACTCATAGGAGAAGTATCTGTGTGTCTCTGCTCCATAACACATAGGAGAAGTCTCTGTTTGTCTCTGCTCCATAACTCATAGGAGAAGTCTCTGTGTGTCTCTGCTCCATAACTCATAGGAGAAGTCTCTGTTTGTCTCTGCTCCATAACTCATAGGAGAAGTCTATATTTATCTCTGCTCTATAACACATAGGAGAAGTCTCTGTTTGTCTCTGCTCCATAACTCATAGGAGAAGTCTCTGTTTGTCTCTGTTCTATAACTCATAGGAGAAGTCTCTGTGTGTCTCTGTTCTATAACTCATAGGAGAAGTCTCTGTGTGTCTCTGCTCCATAACTCATAGGAGAAGTCTCTGTGTGTCTCTGTTCTATAACTCATAGGATAAGTCTCTGTGTGTCTCTGCTCCATAACTCATAGGAGAAGTCTCTGTGTGTCTCTGCTCCATAACTCATAGGAGAAGTCTCTGTGTGTCTCTGCTCCATAACACATAGGAGAAGTCTCTGTTTGTCTCTGCTCCATAACTCATAGGAGAAGTCTCTGTTTGTCTCTGCTCCATAACACATAGGAGAAGTCTCTGTTTGTCTCTGCTCCACAACTCATAGGAGAAGTTTCTGTTTGTCTCTGCTCCATAACACATAGGAGAAGTCTCTGTTTGTCTCTGCTCCATAACTCATAGGAGAAGTCTCTGTGTGTCTCTGCTGGTGTGTCTGTGCTCCTCAACTCATAGGAGAAGTCTCTGTTTGTCTCTGCTCCATAACTCATAGGAGAAGTCTCTGTGTGTCTCTGCTCCATAACTCATAGGAGAAGTCTCTGTTTGTCTCTGCTCCACAACTCCTAGGAGAAGTCTCTGTTTGTCTCTGCTCCATAACTCATAGGAGAAGTCTCTGTTTGTCTCTGCTCCATAACTCATAGGAGAAGTCTCTGTTTGTCTCTGCTCTATAACACATAGGAGAAGTCTCTGATTGTCTCTGCTCCACAACTCATAGGAGAAGTCTCTGTTTGTCTCTGCTCCATAACTCAAAGGAGAAGTCTCTGTGTGTCTCTGCTCCATAACTCATAGGAGAAGTCTCTGTTTGTCTCTGCTCCATAACTCATAGGAGAAGTCTCTGTGTGTCTCTGCTCCATAACTCATAGGAGAAGTCTCTGTGTGTCTCTGCTCCATAACTCATAGGAGAAGTCTCTGATTGTCTCTGCTCCATAACACATAGGAGAAGTCTCTGTCTGTCTCTGCTCCATAACTCATAGAAGTCTCTGTGTGTCTCTGCTCCATAACTCATAGGAGAAGTCTCTGTTTGTCTCTGCTCCATAACTCATAGGAGAAGTCTCTGTGTGTCCCTGCTCCATAACTCATAGGAGAAGTCTCTGATTGTCTCTGCTCCATAACTCATAGGAGAAGTCTCTGTTTGTCTCTGCTCTATAACACATAGGAGAAGTCTCTGATTGTCTCTGTTCTATAACACATAGGAGAAGTCTCTGTGTGTCTCTGCTCCACAACTCATAGGAGAAGTCTCTGTTTGTCTCTGCTCCATAACTCATAGGAGAAGTCTCTGTGTGTCTCTGCTCCATAACTCATAGGAGAAGTCTCTGTGTGTCTCTGCTCCATAACACATAGGAGAAGTCTCTGTTTGTCTCTGCTCCATAACTCATAAGAGAAGTCTCTTTGTGTCTCTGCTCCATAACTCATAGGAGAAGTCTCTGTGTGTCTCTGCTCTATAACTCATAGGAGAAGTCTCTGTGTGTCTCTGCTCCATAACTCATAGGAGAAGTCTCTGTTTGTCTCTGCTCCATAATTCATAGTAGAAGTCTCTGTTTATCTCTGCTCCATAACTCATAGGAGAAGTCTCTGTTTGTCTCTGCTCCATAACTCATAGGAGAAGTCTCTGTGTGTCTCTGCTCCATAACTCATAGAAGTCTCTGTGTGTCTCTGCTCCATAACTCATAGGAGAAGTCTCTGTGTGTCTCTGCTCTATAACACATAGGAGAAGTTTCTGTTTGTCTCTGCTCCATAACACATAGGAGAAGTCTCTGTTTGTCTCTGCTCCATAACTCATAGGAGAAGTCTCTGTGTGTCTCTGCTCCATAACTCATAGAAGTCTCTGATTGTCTCTGCTCTATAACACATAGGAGAAGTCTATGTGTGTCTCTGCTCCATAACTCATAGGAGAAGTCTCTGTTTGTCTCTGCTCCATAACTCATAAGAGAAGTCTCTGTGTGTCTCTGCTCCATAACTCATAGGAGAAGTCTCTGTGTGTCTCTGCTCCATAACTCATAGAAGTCTCTGATTGTCTCTGCTCTATAACACATAGGAGAAGTCTCTGGTGTGTCTCTGCTCCTCAACTCATAGGAGAAGTCTCTGTTTGTCTCTGCTCCATAACTCATAGGATAAGTATCTGTTTGTCTCTGCTCCATAACTCATAGGAGAAGTCTCTGTGTGTCTCTGCTCCACAACTCATAGGAGAAGTCTCTGTGTGTCTCTGCTCCATAACTCATAGGAGAAGTCTCTGTTTGTCTCTGCTCTATAACACATAGGAGAAGTCTCTGATTGTCTCTGTTCTATAACTCATAGGAGAAGTCTCTGTTTGTCTCTGCTCCATAACTCATAAGAGAAGTCTCTTTGTGTCTCTGCTCCATAACACATAGGAGAAGTCTCTGTGTGTCTCTGCTCCATAACACATAGGAGAAGTCTCTGTTTGTCTCTGCTCCATAACTCATAAGAGAAGTCTCTTTGTGTCTCTGCTCCATAACTCATAGGAGAAGTCTCTGTTTGTCTCTGCTCCATAACTCATAGTAGAAGTCTCTGTTTATCTCTGCTCCATAACTCATAGGAGAAGTCTCTGTGTGTCTCTGCTCTATAACACATAGGAGAAGTCTCTGTTTGTCTCTGCTCCATAACTCATAGGAGAAGTCTCTGTGTGTCTCTGCTCCATAACTCATAGAAGTCTCTGTGTGTCTCTGCTCCATAACTCATAGGAGAAGTCTCTGTGTGTCTCTGCTCCATAACTCATAGGAGAAGTCTCTGTTTATCTCTGCTCCATAACTCATAGGAGAAGTCTCTGTTTGTCTCTGCTCTATAACACATAGGAGAAGTCTCTGTGTGTCTCTGCTCCATAACTCATAGGAGAAGTCTCTGTGTGTCTCTGCTCTATAACACATAGGAGAAGTCTCTGTTTATCTCTGCTCCATAACTCATAGGAGAAGTCTCTGTGTGACTCTGCTCCATAACTCATATGAGAAGTCTTCGTGTGTCTCTGCTCTATAACTCATAGGAGAAGTCTGTGTTTATCTCTGCTCCATAACTCATAGGAGAAGTCTCTGTTTGTCTCTGCTCTATAACACATAGGAGAAGTCTCTGTGTGTCTCTGCTCCATAACTCATAGAAGTCTCTGATTGTCTCTGCTCTATAACACATAGGAGAAGTCTCTGGTGTGTCTCTGCTCCACAACTCATAGGAGAAGTCTCTGTTTGTCTCTGCTCCATAACTCATAGGAGAAGTCTCTGGTGTGTCTCTGCTCCATAACTCATAGGAGAAGTCTCTGTTTGTCTCTGCTCCATAACTCATAGGATAAGTATCTGTTTGTCTCTGCTCCATAACTCATAGGAGAAGTCTCTGTGTGTCTCTGCTCCACAACTCATAGGAGAAGTCTCTGTGTGTCTCTGCTCCATAACTCATAGGAGAAGTCTCTGTGTGTCTCTGCTCCATAACACATAGGAGAAGTCTCTGTGTGTCTCTGCTCCATAACTCATAGGAGAAGACTCTGTGTGTCTCTGCTCCATAACTCATAGGAGAAGTCTCTGTTTGTCTCTGCTCCATAACTCATAGGAGAAGTCTCTGTGTGTCTCTGCTCCACAACTCATAGGAGATGTCTCTGTTTGTCTCTGCTCCATAACTCATAGGAGAAGTCTCTGTGTGTCTCTGCTCAATAACTCATATGAGAAGTCTCTGTTTGTCTCTGCTCCATAACTCATAGGAGAAGTCTATATTTATCTCTGCTCTATAACACATAGGAGAAGTCTCTGTGTGTCTCTGCTCCATAACTCATAGGAGAAGTCTCTGTGTGTCTCTGCTCCATAACTCATAGGAGAAGTCTCTGTGTGTCTCTGCTCCATAACTCATAGGGGAAGTCTCTGTTTGTCTCTGCTCCATAACTCATAGGAGAAGTCTCTGTTTGTCTCTGCTCCATAACTCATAGGAGAAGTCTCTGTGTGTCTCTGCTCCATAACTCATAGAAGTCTCTGTGTCTCTCTGCTCCATAACTCATAGGAGAAGTCTCTGTGTGTCTCTGCTCCATAACTCATAGGAGAAGTCTCTGTGTGTCTCTGCTCCACAACTCATAGGAGAAGTCTCTGTGTGTCTCTGCTCCATAACACATAGGAGAAGTCTCTGTGTGTCTCTGCTCCATAACTCATAGGAGAAGACTCTGTGTGTCTCTGCTCCATAACTCATAGGAGAAGTCTCTGTTTGTCTCTGCTCCATAACTCATAGGAGAAGTCTCTGTGTGTCTCTGCTCCACAACTCATAGGAGAAGTCTCTGTTTGTCTCTGCTCCATAACTCATAGGAGAAGTCTCTGTGTGTCTCTACTCCATAACTCATATGAGAAGTCTCTGTTTGTCTCTGCTCCATAACTCATAGGAGAAGTCTATATTTATCTCTGCTCTATAACACATAGGAGAAGTCTCTGTGTGTCTCTGCTCCATAACTCATAGGAGAAGTCTATATTTATCTCTGCTATATAACACATAGGAGAAGTCTCTGTGTGTCTCTGCTCCACAACTCATAGGAGATGTCTCTGTGTGTCTCTGCTCCATAACTCATAGGAGAAGTCTCTGTGTGTCTCTGCTCCATAACTCATAGGGGAAGTCTCTGTTTGTCTCTGCTCCATAACTCATAGGAGAAGTCTCTGTTTGTCTCTGCTCCATAACTCATAGGAGAAGTCTCTGTGTGTCTCTGCTCCATAACTCATAGAAGTCTCTGTGTCTCTCTGCTCCATAACTCATAGGAGAAGTCTCTGTGTGTCTCTGCTCCATAACTCATAGGAGAAGTTTCTGTGTGTCTCTGCTCCATAACTCATAGGAGAAGTCTCTGTTTATCTCTGCTCCATAACTCAAAGGAGAAGTCTCTGATTGTCTCTGTTCTATAACTCATAGGAGAAGTCTCTGTGTGTCTCTGCTCCACAACTCATAGGAGAAGTCTCTGTTTGTCTCTGCTCCATAACTCATAGGAGAAGTCTCTGTGTGTCTCTGCTCCATAACTCATAGGAGAAGTCTCTGTGTGTCTCTGCTCCATAACACATAGGAGAAGTCTCTGTTTGTCTCTGCTCCATAACTCATAAGAGAAGTCTCTTTGTGTCTCTGCTCCATAACTCATAGGAGAAGTCTCTGTGTGTCTCTGCTCTATAACTCATAGGAGAAGTCTCTGTGTGTCTCTGCTCCATAACTCATAGGAGAAGTCTCTGTTTGTCTCTGCTCCATAATTCATAGTAGAAGTCTCTGTTTATCTCTGCTCCATAACTCATAGGAGAAGTCTCTGTTTGTCTCTGCTCCATAACTCATAGGAGAAGTCTCTGTGTGTCTCTGCTCCATAACTCATAGAAGTCTCTGTGTGTCTCTGCTCCATAACTCATAGGAGAAGTCTCTGTGTGTCTCTGCTCCATAACTCATAGGAGAAGTCTCTGTTTATCTCTGCTCCATAACTCATAGGAGAAGTCTCTGTTTGTCTCTGCTCCATAACTCATAGGAGAAGTCTCTGTTTGTCTCTGCTCCATAACTCATAGGAGAAGTCTCTGTTTGTCTCTGCTCCATAACTCATAGGAGAAGTCTCTGTTTGTCCCTGCTCCATAACTCATAGGAGAAGTCTCTGTTTGTCTCTGCTCCATAACTCATAGGAGAAGTCTCTGTGTGTCTCTGCTCCATAACTCATAGGAGAAGTCTCTGTGTGTCTCTGCTCCATAACTCATAGGAGAAGTCTCTGTTTGTCTCTGCTCCATAACTCATAGGAGAAGTCTCTGTTTGTCTCTGCTCCATAACTCATAGGAGAAGTCTCTGTTTGTCTCTGCTCTATAACACATAGGAGAAGTCTCTGATTGTCTCTGTTCTATAACTCATAGGAGAAGTCTCTGTTTGTCTCTGCTCCATAACTCAAAGGAGAAGTCTCTGTGTGTCTCTTCTCCATAACTCATAGGAGAAGTCTCTGTTTGTCTCTGCTCCATAACTCATAAGAGAAGTCTCTGTGTGTCTCTGCTCCATAACTCATAGGAGAAGTCTCTGTGTGTCTCTGCTCCATAACTCATAGAAGTCTCTGATTGTCTCTGCTCTATAACACATAGGAGAAGTCTCTGGTGTGTCTCTGCTCCTCAACTCATAGGAGAAGTCTCTGTTTGTCTCTGCTCCATAACTCATAGGATAAGTATCTGTTTGTCCCTGCTCCATAACTCATAGGAGAAGTCTCTGTTTATCTCTGCTCCATAACTCATAGGAGAAGTCTCTGTTTGTCTCTGCTCTATAACACATAGGAGAAGTCTCTGATTGTCTCTGTTCTATAACTCATAGGAGAAGTCTCTGTTTGTCTCTGCTCCATAACTCAAAGGAGAAGTCTCTGTGTGTCTCTTCTCCATAACTCATAGGAGAAGTCTCTGTTTGTCTCTGCTCCATAACTCATAAGAGAAGTCTCTGTGTGTCTCTGCTCCATAACTCATAGGAGAAGTCTCTGTGTGTCTCTGCTCCATAACTCATAGAAGTCTCTGATTGTCTCTGCTCTATAACACATAGGAGAAGTCTCTGGTGTGTCTCTGCTCCTCAACTCATAGGAGAAGTCTCTGTTTGTCTCTGCTCCATAACTCATAGGATAAGTATCTGTTTGTCTCTGCTCCATAACTCATAGGAGAAGTCTCTGTGTGTCTCTGCTCCATAACTCATAGGAGAAGTCTCTGTGTGTCTCTGCTCCATAACACATAGGAGAAGTCTCTGTTTGTCTCTGCTCCATAACTCATAGGAGAAGTCTCTGTTTGTCTCTGCTCCATAACTCATAAGAGAAGTCTCTTTGTGTCTCTGCTCCATAACTCATAGGAGAAGTCTCTGTGTGTCTCTGCTCTATAACTCATAGGAGAAGTCTCTGTGTGTCTCTGCTCCATAACTCATAGGAGAAGTCTCTGTTTGTCTCTGCTCCATAACTCATAGTAGAAGTCTCTGTTTATCTCTGCTCCATAACTCATAGGAGAAGTCTCTGTTTGTCTCTGCTCCATAACTCATAGGAGAAGTCTCTGTGTGTCTCTGCTCCATAACTCATAGAAGTCTCTGTGTGTCTCTGCTCCATAACTCATAGGAGAAGTCTCTGTGTGTCTCTGCTCCATAACTCATAGGAGAAGTCTCTGTTTATCTCTGCTCCATAACTCATAGGAGAAGTCTCTGTTTGTCTCTGCTCTATAACACATAGGAGAAGTCTCTGTGTGTCTCTGCTCCATAACTCATAGGAGAAGTCTCTGTTTGTCTCTGCTCTATAACACATAGGAGAAGTCTCTGTTTATCTCTGCTCCATAACTCATAGGAGAAGTCTCTGTGTGACTCTGCTCCATAACTCATATGAGAAGTCTTCGTGTGTCTCTGCTCTATAACTCATAGGAGAAGTCTGTGTTTATCTCTGCTCCATAACTCATAGGAGAAGTCTCTGTTTGTCTCTGCTCTATAACACATAGGAGAAGTCTCTGTGTGTCTCTGCTCCATAACTCATAGAAGTCTCTGATTGTCTCTGCTCTATAACACATAGGAGAAGTCTCTGGTGTGTCTCTGCTCCACAACTCATAGGAGAAGTCTCTGTTTGTCTCTGCTCCATAACTCATAGGAGAAGTCTCTGGTGTGTCTCTGCTCCATAACTCATAGGAGAAGTCTCTGTTTGTCTCTGCTCCATAACTCATAGGAGAAGTCTCTGTGTGTCTCTGCTCCATAACTCATAGGAGAAGTCTCTGTGTGTCTCTGCTCCACAACTCATAGGAGAAGTCTCTGTTGTCTCTGCTCCATAACTCATAGGAGAAGTCTCTGTGTGTCTCTGCTCCATAACACATAGGAGAAGTCTCTGTGTGTCTCTGCTCCATAACTCATAGGAGAAGACTCTGTGTGTCTCTGCTCCATAACTCATAGGAGAAGTCTCTGTTTGTCTCTGCTCCATAACTCATAGGAGAAGTCTCTGTGTATCTCTGCTCCATAACTCATAGGAGAAGTCTCTGTTTGTCTCTGCTCCATAACTCATAGGAGAAGTCTCTGTGTGTCTCTGCTCCATAACTCATAGGAGAAGTCTATATTTATCTCTGCTATATAACACATAGGAGAAGTCTCTGTGTGTCTCTGCTCCACAACTCATAGGAGATGTCTCTGTGTGTCTCTGCTCCATAACTCATAGGAGAAGTCTCTGTGTGTCTCTGCTCCATAACTCATAGGAGAAGTCTCTGTTTGTCTCTGCTCCATAACTCATAGGAGAAGTCTCTGTTTGTCTCTGCTCCATAACTCATAGGAGAAGTCTCTGTGTGTCTCTGCTCCATAACTCATAGAAGTCTCTGTATCTCTCTGCTCCATAACTCATAGGAGAAGTCTCTGTGTGTCTCTGCTCCATAACTCATAGGAGAAGTTTCTGTGTGTCTCTGCTCCATAACTCATAGGAGAAGTCTCTGTTTATCTCTGCTCCATAACTCATAGGAGAAGTCTCTGTGTGTCTCTGCTCCATAACTCATAGGAGAAGTCTCTGTTTGTCTCTGCTCCATAACTCATAGGAGAAGTCTCTGTTTGTCTCTGCTCCATAACTCATAGGAGAAGTCTCTGTGTGTCTCTGCTCCATAACTCATAGAAGTCTCTGTGTGTCTCTGCTCCATAACTCATAGGAGAAGTCTCTGTGTCTCTGCTCCATAACTCATCGGAGAAGTCTCTGTTTATCTCTGCTCCATAACTCATAGGAGAAGTCTCTGTTTGTCTCTGCTCTATAACACATAGGAGAAGTCTCTGTGTGTCTCTGATCCATAACTCATAGAAGTCTCTGATTGTCTCTGTTCTATAACTCATAGGAGAAGTCTCTGTTTGTCTCTGCTCCATAACTCATAGGAGAAGTCTCTGTGTGTCTCTGCTCCATAACTCATAGGAGAAGTCTCTGTTTGTCTCTGCTCCATAGCTCATAGGATAAGTATCTGTTTGTCTCTGCTCCATAACTCATAGGAGAAGTCTCTGTGTGTCTCTGCTCCATAACTCATAGGAGAAGTCTCTGTTTGTCTCTGCTCTATAACACATAGGAGAAGTCTCTGATTGTCTCTGTTCTATAACTCATAGGAGAAGTCTCTGTTTGTCTCTGCTCCATAACTCATAGGAGAAGTCTCTGTGTGTCTCTGCTCCATAACTCATATGAGAAGTCTCTGTGTGTCTCTGCTCCATAACACATAGGAGAAGTCTCTGTTTGTCTCTGCTCCATAACTCATAAGAGAAGTCTCTGTGTGTCTCTGCTCCATAACTCATAGGAGAAGTCTCTGTGTGTCTCTGCTCTATAACTCATAGGAGAAGTCTCTGTGTGTCTCTGCTCCATAACTCATAGGAGAAGTCTCTGTTTGTCCCTGCTCCATAACTCATAGGAGAAGTCTCTTTTTATCTCTGCTCCATAACTCATAGGAGAAGTCTCTTTTTATCTCTGCTCCATAACTCATAGGAGAAGTCTCTGTTTGTCTCTGCTCCATAACTCATAGAAGTCTCTGTGTGTCTCTGCTCCATAACTCATAGAAGTCTCTGTGTCTCTGCTCCATAACTCATAGGAGAAGTCTCTGTGTGTCTCTGCTCCATAACTCATATGAGAAGTCTTCATGTGTCTCTGCTCTATAACTCATAGGAGAAGTCTCTGTTTATCTCTGCTCCATAACTCATAGGAGAAGTCTCTGTTTGTCTCTGCTCTATAACACGTAGGAGAAGTCTCTGTGTGTCTCTGCTCCATAACTCATAGAAGTCTCTGTGTGTCTCTGCTCCATAACTCATAGGAGAAGTCTCTGTTTGTCTCTGCTCTATAACACATAGGAGAAGTCTCTGATTGTCTCTGTTCTATAACTCATAGGAGAAGTCTCTGTTTGTCTCTGCTCCATAACTCATAGGAGAAGTCTCTGTGTGTCTCTGCTCCATAACTCATATGAGAAGTCTCTGTGTGTCTCTGCTCCATAACACATAGGAGAAGTCTCTGTTTGTCTCTGCTCCATAACTCATAAGAGAAGTCTCTGTGTGTCTCTGCTCCATAACTCATAGGAGAAGTCTCTGTGTGTCTCTGCTCTATAACTCATAGGAGAAGTCTCTGTGTGTCTCTGCTCCATAACTCATAGGAGAAGTCTCTGTTTGTCCCTGCTCCATAACTCATAGGAGAAGTCTATGTTTATCTCTGCTCCATAACTCATAGGAGAAGTCTCTGTTTGTCTCTGCTCCATAACTCATAGGAGAAGTCTCTGTGTGTCTCTGCTCCATAACTCATAGAAGTCTCTGTGTCTCTGCTCCATAACTCATAGGAGAAGTCTCTGTGTGTCTCTGCTCCATAACACATAGGAGAAGTCTCTGTTTGTCTCTGCTCCATAACTCATAGGAGAAGTCTCTGTTTATCTCTGCTCCATAACTCATAGGAGAAGTCTCTGTGTGTCTCTGCTCCATAACTCATATGAGAAGTCTTCGTGTGTCTCTGCTCTATAACTCATAGGAGAAGTCTCTGTTTCTCTCTGCTCCATAACTCATAGGAGAAGTCTCTGTTTGTCTCTGCTCTATAACACGTAGGAGAAGTCTCTGTGTGTCTCTGCTCCATAACTCATAGAAGTCTCTGATTGTCTCTGCTCCATAACTCATAGGAGAAGTCTCTGTTTCTCTCTGCTCCATAACTCATAGGAGAAGTCTCTGTTTGACTCTGCTCCATAACTCATAGGAGAAGTCTCTGTGTGTCTCTGCTCCATAACTCATAGAAGTCTCTGTGTGTCTCTGCTCCATAACTCATAGGAGAAGTCTCTGTGTGTCTCTGCTCCATAACTCATAGGAGAAGTCTCTGTTTGTCTCTGCTCCATAACTCATAGGATAAGTATATGTTTGTCTCTGCTCCATAACTCATAGAAGAAGTCTCTGTGTGTCTCTGCTCCACAACTCATAGGATAAGTCTCTGTGTGTCTCTGCTCCATAACTCATAGGAGAAGTCTCTGTTTGACTCTGCTCCATAACTCATAGGAGAAGTCTCTGTGTGTCTCTGCTCCATAACTCATAGAAGTCTCTGTGTGTCTCTGCTCCATAACTCATAGGAGAAGTCTCTGTGTGTCTCTGCTCCATAACTCATAAGAGATGTCTCTGTGTGTCTCTGCTCCATAACTCATAGGAGAAGTCTCTGTTTGTCTCTGCTCCATAACTCATAGGAGAAGTCTCTGTGTGTCTCTGCTCCATAACTCATAGGAGAAGTCTCTGTTTATCTCTGCTCCATAACTCATAGGAGAAGTCTCTGTGTGTCTCTGCTCCATAACTCATAGGAGAAGTCTCTGTTTGTCTCTGCTCCATAACTCATAGGAGAAGTCTCTGTTTGTCTCTGCTCCATAACTCATAGGAGAAGTCTCTGTGTGTCTCTGCTCCATAACTCATAGGAGAAGTCTCTGTATGTTTCTGCTCCATAACTCATAGGAGAAGTCTCTGTGTGTCTCTGCTCCATAACTCATAGGAGAAGTCTCTGTGTGTTTCTGCTCCATAACTCATAGGAGAAGTCTCTGTTTGTCTCTGTGCCATAACTCATAGGAGAATTCTCTGTTTGTCTCTGCTCCATAACTCATAGGAGAAGTCTCTGTTTGTCTCTGCTCCATAGCTCATAGGATAAGTATCTGTTTGTCTCTGCTCCATAACTCATAGGAGAAGTCTCTGTGTGTCTCTGCTCCATAACTCATAGGAGAAGTCTCTGTTTGTCTCTGCTCTATAACACATAGGAGAAGTCTCTGATTGTCTCTGTTCTATAACTCATAGGAGAAGTCTCTGTTTGTCTCTGCTCCATAACTCATAGGAGAAGTCTCTGTGTGTCTCTGCTCCATAACTCATATGAGAAGTCTCTGTGTGTCTCTGCTCCATAACACATAGGAGAAGTCTCTGTTTGTCTCTGCTCCATAACTCATAAGAGAAGTCTCTGTGTGTCTCTGCTCCATAACTCATAGGAGAAGACTCTGTGTGTCTCTGCTCCATAACTCATAGGAGAAGTCTCTGTTTGTCTCTGCTCCATAACTCATAGGAGAAGTCTCTGTGTATCTCTGCTCCATAACTCATAGGAGAAGTCTCTGTTTGTCTCTGCTCCATAACTCATAGGAGAAGTCTCTGTGTGTCTCTGCTCCATAACTCATAGGAGAAGTCTATATTTATCTCTGCTATATAACACATAGGAGAAGTCTCTGTGTGTCTCTGCTCCACAACTCATAGGAGATGTCTCTGTGTGTCTCTGCTCCATAACTCATAGGAGAAGTCTCTGTGTGTCTCTGCTCCATAACTCATAGGAGAAGTCTCTGTTTGTCTCTGCTCCATAACTCATAGGAGAAGTCTCTGTTTGTCTCTGCTCCATAACTCATAGGAGAAGTCTCTGTGTGTCTCTGCTCCATAACTCATAGAAGTCTCTGTATCTCTCTGCTCCATAACTCATAGGAGAAGTCTCTGTGTGTCTCTGCTCCATAACTCATAGGAGAAGTTTCTGTGTGTCTCTGCTCCATAACTCATAGGAGAAGTCTCTGTTTATCTCTGCTCCATAACTCATAGGAGAAGTCTCTGTGTGTCTCTGCTCCATAACTCATAGGAGAAGTCTCTGTTTGTCTCTGCTCCATAACTCATAGGAGAAGTCTCTGTTTGTCTCTGCTCCATAACTCATAGGAGAAGTCTCTGTGTGTCTCTGCTCCATAACTCATAGAAGTCTCTGTGTGTCTCTGCTCCATAACTCATAGGAGAAGTCTCTGTGTCTCTGCTCCATAACTCATCGGAGAAGTCTCTGTTTATCTCTGCTCCATAACTCATAGGAGAAGTCTCTGTTTGTCTCTGCTCTATAACACATAGGAGAAGTCTCTGTGTGTCTCTGATCCATAACTCATAGAAGTCTCTGATTGTCTCTGTTCTATAACACATAGGAGAAGTCTCTGGTGTGTCTCTGCTCCACAACTCATAGGAGAAGTCTCTGGTGTGTCTCTGCTCCATAACTCATAGGAGAAGTCTCTGTTTGTCTCTGCTCCATAGCTCATAGGATAAGTATCTGTTTGTCTCTGCTCCATAACTGATAGGAGAAGTCTCTGTGTGTCTCTGCTCCATAACTCATAGGAGAAGTCTCTGTTTGTCTCTGCTCTATAACACATAGGAGAAGTCTCTGATTGTCTCTGTTCTATAACTCATAGGAGAAGTCTCTGTTTGTCTCTGCTCCATAACTCATAGGAGAAGTCTCTGTGTGTCTCTGCTCCATAACTCATATGAGAAGTCTCTGTGTGTCTCTGCTCCATAACACATAGGAGAAGTCTCTGTTTGTCTCTGCTCCATAACTCATAAGAGAAGTCTCTGTGTGTCTCTGCTCCATAACTCATAGGAGAAGTCTCTGTGTGTCTCTGCTCTATAACTCATAGGAGAAGTCTCTGTGTGTCTCTGCTCCATAACTCATAGGAGAAGTCTCTGTTTGTCCCTGCTCCATAACTCATAGGAGAAGTCTCTTTTTATCTCTGCTCCATAACTCATAGGAGAAGTCTCTTTTTATCTCTGCTCCATAACTCATAGGAGAAGTCTCTGTTTGTCTCTGCTCCATAACTCATAGAAGTCTCTGTGTGTCTCTGCTCCATAACTCATAGAAGTCTCTGTGTCTCTGCTCCATAACTCATAGGAGAAGTCTCTGTGTGTCTCTGCTCCATAACTCATATGAGAAGTCTTCATGTGTCTCTGCTCTATAACTCATAGGAGAAGTCTCTGTTTATCTCTGCTCCATAACTCATAGGAGAAGTCTCTGTTTGTCTCTGCTCTATAACACGTAGGAGAAGTCTCTGTGTGTCTCTGCTCCATAACTCATAGAAGTCTCTGTGTGTCTCTGCTCCATAACTCATAGGAGAAGTCTCTGTTTGTCTCTGCTCTATAACACATAGGAGAAGTCTCTGATTGTCTCTGTTCTATAACTCATAGGAGAAGTCTCTGTTTGTCTCTGCTCCATAACTCATAGGAGAAGTCTCTGTGTGTCTCTGCTCCATAACTCATATGAGAAGTCTCTGTGTGTCTCTGCTCCATAACACATAGGAGAAGTCTCTGTTTGTCTCTGCTCCATAACTCATAAGAGAAGTCTCTGTGTGTCTCTGCTCCATAACTCATAGGAGAAGTCTCTGTGTGTCTCTGCTCTATAACTCATAGGAGAAGTCTCTGTGTGTCTCTGCTCCATAACTCATAGGAGAAGTCTCTGTTTGTCCCTGCTCCATAACTCATAGGAGAAGTCTATGTTTATCTCTGCTCCATAACTCATAGGAGAAGTCTCTGTTTGTCTCTGCTCCATAACTCATAGGAGAAGTCTCTGTGTGTCTCTGCTCCATAACTCATAGAAGTCTCTGTGTCTCTGCTCCATAACTCATAGGAGAAGTCTCTGTGTGTCTCTGCTCCATAACACATAGGAGAAGTCTCTGTTTGTCTCTGCTCCATAACTCATAGGAGAAGTCTCTGTTTATCTCTGCTCCATAACTCATAGGAGAAGTCTCTGTGTGTCTCTGCTCCATAACTCATATGAGAAGTCTTCGTGTGTCTCTGCTCTATAACTCATAGGAGAAGTCTCTGTTTCTCTCTGCTCCATAACTCATAGGAGAAGTCTCTGTTTGTCTCTGCTCTATAACACGTAGGAGAAGTCTCTGTGTGTCTCTGCTCCATAACTCATAGAAGTCTCTGATTGTCTCTGCTCCATAACTCATAGGAGAAGTCTCTGTTTCTCTCTGCTCCATAACTCATAGGAGAAGTCTCTGTTTGACTCTGCTCCATAACTCATAGGAGAAGTCTCTGTGTGTCTCTGCTCCATAACTCATAGAAGTCTCTGTGTGTCTCTGCTCCATAACTCATAGGAGAAGTCTCTGTGTGTCTCTGCTCCATAACTCATAGGAGAAGTCTCTGTTTGTCTCTGCTCCATAACTCATAGGATAAGTATATGTTTGTCTCTGCTCCATAACTCATAGAAGAAGTCTCTGTGTGTCTCTGCTCCACAACTCATAGGATAAGTCTCTGTGTGTCTCTGCTCCATAACTCATAGGAGAAGTCTCTGTTTGACTCTGCTCCATAACTCATAGGAGAAGTCTCTGTGTGTCTCTGCTCCATAACTCATAGAAGTCTCTGTGTGTCTCTGCTCCATAACTCATAGGAGAAGTCTCTGTGTGTCTCTGCTCCATAACTCATAGGAGAAGTCTCTGTTTGTCTCTGCTCCATAACTCATAGGATAAGTATCTGTTTGTCTCTGCTCCATAACTCATAGAAGAAGTCTCTGTGTGTCTCTGCTCCACAACTCATAGGAGAAGTCACTGTTTGTCTCTGCTCCATAACTCATATGAGAAGTCTCTGTTTGTCTCTGCTCCATAACTCATAGGAGAAGTCTATATTTATCTCTGCTCTATAACACATAGGAGAAGTCTCTGTGTGTCTCTGCTCCATAACTCATAAGAGATGTCTCTGTGTGTCTCTGCTCCATAACTCATAGGAGAAGTCTCTGTTTGTCTCTGCTCCATAACTCATAGGAGAAGTCTCTGTGTGTCTCTGCTCCATAACTCATAGGAGAAGTCTCTGTTTATCTCTGCTCCATAACTCATAGGAGAAGTCTCTGTTTGTCTCTGCTCCATAACTCATAGGAGAAGTCTCTGTGTGTCTCTGCTCCATAACTCATAGGAGAAGTCTCTGTATGTTTCTGCTCCATAACTCATAGGAGAAGTCTCTGTGTGTCTCTGCTCCATAACTCATAGGAGAAGTCTCTGTGTGTTTCTGCTCCATAACTCATAGGAGAAGTCTCTGTTTGTCTCTGTGCCATAACTCATAGGAGAATTCTCTGTTTGTCTCTGCTCCATAACTCATAGGAGAAGTCTCTGTTTGTCTCTGCTCCATAGCTCATAGGATAAGTATCTGTTTGTCTCTGCTCCATAACTCATAGGAGAAGTCTCTGTGTGTCTCTGCTCCATAACTCATAGGAGAAGTCTCTGTTTGTCTCTGCTCTATAACACATAGGAGAAGTCTCTGATTGTCTCTGTTCTATAACTCATAGGAGAAGTCTCTGTTTGTCTCTGCTCCATAACTCATAGGAGAAGTCTCTGTGTGTCTCTGCTCCATAACTCATATGAGAAGTCTCTGTGTGTCTCTGCTCCATAACACATAGGAGAAGTCTCTGTTTGTCTCTGCTCCATAACTCATAAGAGAAGTCTCTGTGTGTCTCTGCTCCATAACTCATAGGAGAAGTCTCTGTGTGTCTCTGCTCTATAACTCATAGGAGAAGTCTCTGTGTGTCTCTGCTCCATAACTCATAGGAGAAGTCTCTGTTTGTCCCTGCTCCATAACTCATAGGAGAAGTCTCTTTTTATCTCTGCTCCATAACTCATAGAAGTCTCTGTGTGTCTCTGCTCCATAACTCATAGAAGTCTCTGTGTGTCTCTGCTCCATAACTCATAGAAGTCTCTGTGTCTCTGCTCCATAACTCATAGGAGAAGTCTCTGTGTGTCTCTGCTCCATAACTCATAGGAGAAGTCTCTGTTTATCTCTGCTCCATAACTCATAGGAGAAGTCTCTGTGTGTCTCTGCTCCATAACTCATAGGAGAAGTCTCTGTTTGTCTCTGCTCTATAACACATAGGAGAAGTCTCTGATTGTCTCTGTTCTATAACTCATAGGAGAAGTCTCTGTTTGTCTCTGCTCCATAACTCATAGGAGAAGTCTCTGTGTGTCTCTGCTCCATAACTCATATGAGAAGTCTCTGTATGTCTCTGCTCCATAACACATAGGAGAAGTCTCTGTTTGTCTCTGCTCCATAACTCATAAGAGAAGTCTCTGTGTGTCTCTGCTCCATAACTCATAGGAGAAGTCTCTGTGTGTCTCTGCTCCATAACTCATAGGAGAAGTCTCTGTGTGTCTCTGCTCCATAACTCATAGAAGAAGTCTCTGTTTATCTCTGCTCCATAACTCATAGGAGAAGTCTCTGTTTATCTCTGCTCCATAACTCATAGGAGAAGTCTCTGTTTGTCTCTGCTCCATAACTCATAGGAGAAGTCTCTGTTTGTCTCTGCTCCATAACTCATAGGAGAAGTCTCTGTGTGTCTCTGCTCCATAACTCATAGAAGTCTCTGTGTCTCTGCTCCATAACTCATAGGAGAAGTCTCTGTTTGTCTCTGCTCCATAACTCATAGGAGAAGTCTCTGTGTGTCTCTGCTCCATAACTCATAGAAGTCTCTGTGTGTCTCTGCTCCATAACTCATAGGAGAAGTCTCTGTGTGTCTCTGCTCCATAACTCATAGGAGAAGTCTCTGTTTGTCTCTGCTCCATAACTCATAGGATACGTATGTGTTTGTCTCTGCTCCATAACTCATAGAAGAAGTCTCTGTGTGTCTCTGCTCCACAACTCATAGGATAAGTCTCTGTGTGTCTCTGCTCCATAACTCATAGGAGAAGTCTCTGTGTGTCTCTGCTCCATAACACATAGGAGAAGTCTCTGTGTGTCTCTGCTCCATAACTCATATGAGAAGTCTCTGTTTGTCTCTGTGCCATAACTCATAGGAGAAGTCTCTGTTTGTCTCTGCTCCATAACTCATAGGAGAAGTCTCTGTGTGTCTCTGCTCCATAACTAACAGGAGATGTCTCTGTTGGTCCTGGGCAGGGAAGATGAGGTCGAACACCTGAGAGTTTATTTCTCCCCTGAGGCATACCAAACAAATGAGGTGGAGCTCTCCAAACCCAGAATCCACCTTTAACGGAACAATGGCTTTTGTTTGCGTGCAAATAACACACTGCGTAATCCTCATGTTGGGTGTATCTGATATGTTTGTAATAGGAGATGTTGAGGAGCACAATGTGACATGGAGTGTAGTTCAGTGAAAGACATGATGGGATATGAGGTATGATATAGATAGCTTTTAGTTTCAGGGCTGACCAGGATTTTGATCATAGTATTTCACTCTCTTCCATTTTCCACAGCAAACAAAGAGGACTATGAGGAGGAATATGATGACTATTCTACACAAACACCAGACTATGACTACACCGCCACCTTCGATTACACCTATTTCAGTAAGCCACTTAACCAGATATGTTAGTTCAAGTGTTAGTGTGGCCTCACTTTGTGGTTCTCCTCACCAACATCGTTGATGTCTGTCATCTTTTAAGGTAACACCACCGGCCATGAGGACTATAGTTTGTTTGTAATTCTAGAAGACAAGAAGAATGTGGAGGAGAAGGATCTTGAGAATAAGGTACAGTATGTTTGGCGTTATGGCTGCTTCCTATCTCAGCACACACCACTAATTGACAGCCTGGCTTCATACATCTCCCCATCAATGTATAAAATGAAGGAAAACCCATGTTTTGGATAAGGTCTGCAGACTGAAAGTAAATCTATTTTGTTTCTATTTGTCAGTATGTCCGGTTCTGTCTAATGTCCCTAATGCATCTTATCTAATATGGCAGTTTCTCCATGTCATACAGTGGTGTATTACTGTATTTTAAATGTGATGATGTCATACAGTGGTGTATTACTGTATGTTAAATGTGATGATGTCATACAGTGGTGTATTACCTTATGTTAAATGTGATGATGTCATACAGTGGTGTATTACCGTACGTTAAATGTGATGATGTCATACAGTGGTGTATTACTGTATGTTAAATGTGATGATGTCATACAGTGGTGTATTACTGTATTTTAAACGTGATGTTGTATAACCAAATGTAAACGTTAATGTCCATGGACTCCCTCGTCCGTTATCACACCCTATACATCCTATACACATCCTGGATCCGTTTTGGGTCTTGTCATGCCTCCACAACACGAAAAATTGTGTTTGACCAAATGCAATGCTATTTCTCTGTAAACAAATTGACAACAGACTTTCAGCATGCTTATAGAGAAGGGCACTCAACAGGTACTACACTGTCAGGTACTACACTGATGATTGAAAGAAGTTGATAGAAGTTGATAGAAGTTGAAGTTGATAGTAAGAACATTGTGGGAGCTGTACTGTTAGATTTTAGTGCAGCCTTTGATATTATTGACCATAACATGTTGTTGAGAAAACTATTTTAGGGATTTTCAACCTCTGCCATATCGTGGATTCAGAGCTATCTATCTAATATAACTCAGAGGGTTTTCTTCAATGGAAGCTTCTCTAATGTCAAACATGTAGGGTGTGCCAGTAATAAACGTGTCCTGAACATCTCTACAACTAAGAGCATTGTATTTGGTACAAATCATCCCCTAAGCTGAATGGTGTGGCTGTTGAACAAGTTGAGGAGACTAAATGACTTGCCGTTACCTTAGATTGTAAACTGTCATGGTCAAAACATATAGATTCAATGGTTGTAAAGATGGGGAGAGGTCTGTCCGTAATAAAGATGTTCTGCTTTTTTCACACCACACTCCACAAAGCAATTCCTGCAGGCTCTAGTTTTGTCTTATCTTGATTATTGTCCAGTCATATGGTCAAGTGCTGCAAAGAAAGACCTAGTTAAGCTGCATCTGGCCCAGAACAGAGCAGCACGTCTTGCTCTTCATTTTAATCAGAGGGCTGATATAAATACTATGCATGCCAGTTGTTACATCTGCTCCTGCTACGCCCTCTACTTCTCCCTAACCTGCCGCCACTCCCCCAGTGCTCTCTTCCTCTCTGTGCGTGTGTGATTGTGTGGGCGGAGAGAGGTGTGCTGCAACCTGTTCCATAATCAAGACCTCTACAAATTCTGTCTGTCCTTGAGCTGTTCTTGTCTATTAATGTTCTGTATTATGTCATGTTTCATGTTTTGTGTGGACCCCAGGAAGAGTAGCTCCGGCTTTCGCAACAGCTAATGGGGATCCTAATAAAATACCAAAAATACCGTGATCATTGTAATCCCTCACCAAACACTCTGGTTTTTACCTTTCCAAACATGTCTCTTTGTGGGCGTCCGTATTTTAGATTTGTCACGTTTGAGCAGGAAAAATGTATTTCAGTAAACACAAGGGGTAAATAATGCCGAAGTGTCACATACTGTAGTTCCAGCATTCACAGAGACAGGAGGTCTCTGCATGAGGAGCAAACTTGCCAAGACAGCGATGAAACATGCAAACACTAACCCCAGTGAAGAATGTTCTTATAACACTTCCCTTCTGCAGCTTATCATGTTCTAATGACCTTTTACTGACCTCTATTCAGGCTTTAGCAATTGGCTCCCCATGCCCAGTGCTACTCCTCGGATTGGCCGCTCACCAACTCCATCGATTACTGTGAATGAGACCGAGCACTGCAGAACATACACAGGTACATCTACTTTCTGACCAAAACTTTCTTTAACATGTCTTTGTCTTTCTTTCTCCCTTCTCCTATTTCTCCTCAATACTATGCAGGTTGCAGGACATAATGAATGTGGAAAAGTGCCATGCATTGATAGCACACAGTGGTACACAAGTACACACTAGAACTAGGAAGTTAACCCAGGACCTTGAGGTCAAAGGTCAAGTACCCTGACCACTTTATTTGCGACTCCCATCATTCATAGGCTCATAGCCATAAAGATATCTCTCTCAAGACATTCATGTGAAGGCCCCAAATGGGACGAACGCCGAAGGGCACCTAAGTAACCATAATTTTTCACCCCGTCTAGAATTGAAGGGTCTTGAAAATAAACAAAGTTAATTGCTGACAATATCCCGTGAAAAGGCTTTTTTAATGATTTAGAGACAGGGTCATAAACCTCTTGTTTATTTTCTCCACTAATATGTGTTTCTTAATTCTCACAGATATACAGGACCCTGAACTGAGGAGAAAGTTACCCAATATTCTGGAATTGGACTGAGGAGAAAGTTGACCCAATATTCTGGAATTTGACCTTTTTAAGAATCAAATGGACAGAGCATGAGATTCTCCACCACTGACTTTCTATACTATAGTTGGAAAAACTCATGGTGAATCCTGAATCCTAACTTGTGAAAGAAGCCCACAACTTGAATTCATAAATATCTCCCATAATAATACTTCCGTTGTATGCACGTCTCAAGTTGTAAGATGTGTCCCTTAGAGTAATAATAGCACAAAGCCAATATACCCCACGTATTCCATCTTGTTTTGACTTTATACAAACTAAATATGGATATTATACATGCTGTTTATCTTTTAATACATATTTTCCAAGTATGTTTTGTTTCTGTTCGATATTCTGTTATGAAAATATAATGCTTTCTACAACCATGGTACATTTTTTCTCTTCTCTATGGTCAATGCTTTATAGTCTATGCTTTAATGACATGCAGATGTGAAATGAGACAACCCATGTATTAGTTATAGGGTTCTAATTATCTTCCCTTCCCTAGAAAAGCATTTAAAAGAGAATTATATGTTAACAATAAAACAGAGAAATCCCCAATGAGGTGCAAGGAGGCTTTAGGGCCATTTAACATGTTCTGTTTATTTGAGTTCCTTTTGTATTCTGACATGATCTCAGAGACAGGATTGTTCTTTCTGAACTGCAGCCAAGAAACGGTGAGGATGAGATGACTGTATTAATGCATTCTGGGATGGGCCCTGTACATGGGTAGAGAGATGGGGCTGGGCCTGTACAGGGGTAGAGGGATGGGGCTGGGCCTGTACAGGGGTAGAGGGATGGAGCTGGGCCTGTAAAGGGGTAGAGGGATGGAGCTGGGCCTGTAAAGGGGTAGAAGGTTTGGGTCTAGGCCTGTACAGGGGTAGAGAGTTTGGGTCTAGGCCTGTACAGGGGTAGAGAGATGGGGCTGGGCCTGTACAGGGGTAGAGGGATGGAGCTGGGCCTGTACAGGGGTAGAGGGATGGAGCTGGGCCTGTACAGGGGTAGAAGGTTTGGGTCTAGGCCTGTACAGGGGTAGAGAGTTTGGGTCTAGGCCTGTACAGGGGTAGAGAGATGGGGCTGGGCCTGTACAGGGGTAGAGGGATGGAGCTGGGCCTGTACAGGGGTAGAGGGATGGAGCTGGGCCTGTACAGGGGTAGAGGGATGGGGCTGGGCCTGTACAGGGGTAGACAGTTTGGGTCTAGGCCTGTACAGGGGTAGATGGATGGGGCTGGGCCTGTACAGGGGTAGAGGGATGGGGCCTGTACAGGGGTAGAGGGTTTGGGTCTAGGCCTGTACAGGGGTAGATGGATGGGGCTGGGCTCATACCTTAGTCTTCTCCTTTGTTCTGACTATAGAAGTTGGGGTAGACATATCTATTATATTTATTTGTACTGAATTTCAGGTTTTTATTTTTACTTGGAATGAGCGTTTCGTTGCCTCCCAGGCCCTAGTACATAAGGAATCTCTCCTTGCTTCACACTGCTACACTGTTTTGTCCATCAAGCATTTTTAGATGCGCCACAGGACATGCTCACTGCACTGATTAAAAGAGCTGAAGTACGACTACTATGATAATTGGTGTAATGGGGCAGTAAATGTAGCTTATCACAGAGACAATCAATTCATGAAGTCATTGTACTGCTGGAAGGAAACACTAGTCTAGTAGAAACACTAGTCTACATAATGTCTGGTATGGGGTCCCTCAGGGAAGATATTTGGGAGTTATGCCAAAACAAATGTCCATTAAGCTCTATGAGATGTGTCACAGACGTCGATGAAAGGTGACCAAAACGCAGCGGGTATAGTGCTCATCTTCTTTTAATATTAATAAAGTGAACACTTAAACAAAACAACAAACTGACAATCAACAGTTCTGCAAGGTACACAGACTATACAGAAAACAACCACCCACCAACCCAAAGGAAAAAACAGGCTGCCTAAGTATGGCTTCCAATCAGAGACAACGAAAAACACCTGCCTCTGATTGGAAACCATACTCGGCCAAACATGGAAAAGGAAACATAGAAATAGAAAACTAGAACCAAAATCCCCTACAACCAAAAAAAAAAAAAAAACACAAAACAAACACCCCCTGCCACGCCCTGACCATACTACAATTACAAATTACCCCTTTACTGGTCAGGACGTGACAAGATGGTTGTGTGCAGTGCAGATGCATGGTTTTGCTGAAGCATTGATGTAATTTTGTTTTACCTTCCTTCTCATTAATCTGCAGGCGTAGGATATCCTGTGCCCAGGATTCTCCCTGGAGGTCTGACACTTACAGCCAGCATAACCCCTTCTGGCTCAATGCTCACTCTAGCCCGGCAAGGGCGAAGCGCTGTGCTGGGGAATGCAGGGTATCGTGCATGGAGCAGGCGTGGGATATCCTGGGCCGAGGAGCCGCACTGGAGGCCAGATACGCTGCGCCGGCGCACTTTTTCCTGGCTGCCGGTTAGCTGTTGCACGACAACGTTGCGGAGCCTGTATCGACCACACTGGGCTCTGAGTGCTCTGAGTGCATATGGGCGACATAGTGTGCATACCTCCATACTGCCTAGCTCCTCCCTCTGTGCGTCTGCTCCGTCGTGCGCTTTCCACCAGTCCCTTTCTCCGGAATCCAGCGTCATCATCCGCTCTTGACTCCTCGACCGGCTCTGGTTTCCTCCACGGCTCCCTCCGAATTGCCCGGGAAGTTAGGTCAGGGTTCCCCCCTGACCTAGCAAAACTCCCCTTATGCCCCCCCAAAACATTTTTGGGGGCTGCCTCTTCACCTCCTGAATAGGAGGATACAACGCCTTGTACCTCCGTCGTTCCCTCTTCGCTTCCTCCAGCTCCGCCTTTGGGCGCTGGTACTCCCCAGCCTGGCTCCATGGACCCTTTCCATCGAGGATCTCCTCCCATGTCCATGACTCGAGATACCTCCTCTCCTGCTCCTTACCCCGCTGCTTGGTCTTCTTTTGGTGGGTGGTTCTGTCACAGGCGTCGATGAAAGGTGACCAAAACGCAGCGGGTATAGTGCTCATCTTCTTTTATTATTAATAAAGTGAACACTTAAACGAAAACAACAAACCGACAATCAACAGTTCTGCAAGGTACACAGACTATACAGAAAACAACCACCCACCAACCCAAAGGAAAAAACAGGCTGCCTAAGTATGGCTTCCAATCAGAGACAACGAAAAACACCTGCCTCTGATTGGAAACCATACTCGGCCAAACATGGAAAAGGAAATATAGAAATAGAAAACTAGAACCAAAATCCCCTAGAACAAAAAAAAAACAAAAAAAAACACAAAACAAACACCCCCTGCCACGCCCTGACCATACTACAATTACAAATGACCCCTTAACTGGTCAGGACGTGACAAGATGGTTGTGTGCAGTGCAGATGCATGGTTTTGCTGAAGCATTGATGTCATTTTGTTTTACCTTCCTTCTCGTTAATCTGTTGGCAATACGTGCTATTTATAAGACAAGTGAGACTATGGAAGGGAAGATGTAGGTCAGTCTGACTGATGAAGCCAACAGGCGGGTTGCAAAGAAAAAGACCACAAAATGCCAACTTCATTCTCTACCTCTCTCTCTCTGCTCTCTCTTCTCTCTCTTCTCTCTCTCTGCTCTCTCTGCTCTCTCTCTTTTTCTCTGCTCTCTCTCTTCTCTCTCTCTGCTCTCTCTCTACCTCTGCTCTCTCTTCTCTCTCTCTCTCTGCTCTCTCGCTCTCAATTTTAATTTCAATTTAAGGGCTTTATTGGCATGGGAAACATATGTTAACATTGCCAAAGCAAGTGAAGTCGATAATAAACAAAAGTGAAATTAACAATACAAATTAACAGTAAACATTACACTCACAGAAGTTCCAAAAGAATAAAGGCATTTCAAATGTCATATTATGTCTATATCCAGTGTTGTAACGATGTGCAAATAGTTAAAGTACAAAAGGGAAAATAAATAAACATAAATATGGGTTGGTGTTTGTTCTTCACTGGTTGCCCTTTTCTTTTGGCAAGAGGTCACAAATCTTGCTGCTATGATGGCACACTGTGGTATTTCACCCAGTAGATATGGGAGTTTATCAAAATTGTTGTCAAATTCTTTGTGGATCTGTGTAATCTGAGGGAAATATGTATCTCTAATATGGTCATACATTTGGCAGGAGGTTAGGAAGTGCAACTCAGTTTCCACCTCATTTTGTGGGCAGTGTGCACATAGCCTGTCTTCTCTTGAGAGCCAGGTCTGCCTATGGCGGCCTTTCTCAATAGCAAGGCTATGCTCACTGAGTTTGTACATAGTCAAAGCTTTCCTTAAGTTTGGGTCAGTCACAGTGGTCAGGTATTCTGCCACTGTGTACTCTCTCTGTTTAGAGCCAAATAGCATTCTAGTTTACTCTGTTTTTTTGTTAATTCTTTCCAATGTGTCACATAATTATCTTTTTGTTTTCCCATGATTTGGTTGGGTCTAATTTTGTTGCTGTCCTGGGGCTCTGTGGGGTCTGTTTGAGTTTGTGAGCAGAGCTCCAGGACCAGCTTGCTTAGAGGATTCTTCTCCAGGTTCATCTCTCTGTAGGTGATGGCTTTGTTATGGAAGGTTTGGGAATCGTTTCATTTTAGGTGGTTGTAGAATTTAACAGCTCTTTTCAGGATTTTGATAATTAGCAGGTATCGGACTAATTCTGCTCTGCATGCATTATTTGGTGTTTTATGTTGTACACTGAGGATATTTTTGCAGAATTCTGCGGGCAGAGTCTCAATTTGGTGTTTGTCCCATTTTGTGAATTCTTGGTTGGTGAGTGGATCCCAGACCTCACAACCATAAAGGTCAATTGGTTCTATAACTGATTCAAGTATTTTTAGTCAGATCCTAATTGGTATGCCACATTTGATGTTCCTTTTGATGGCATAGAAGGCCCTTCTTGCCTTGTCTCTCAGCTCATTCACAGCTTTGTGGACGTTACCGGTGGCGCTGATGTTTAGGCCGAGGTACAGTATGTATAGTTTTTTGTGTGCTCTACGGCAACGGTGTCTAGATGGAATTTGTATTTGTGGTCCTGGCGACTGGACCTTTTTTAGAACGTCATTATTTTGGTCTTACTGAGATTTACTGTCAGGGCCCAGGTCTGGTAGAATCTGTGTAGAAGATCTAGGTGCTGCTGTAGGCCCTCCTTGGTTGGAGACAGAAGCACCAGATCATCAGCAAACAGCAGACATTTGACTTCAGATTCTAGTAGGGTGAGGCCAGGTGCTGCAGACTATTCTAGTGCTCTCGCCAATTTGTTGATATATATGTTGAAGAGAGTGGGGCTTAAGCTGCATTTCTGTCTCACCCCACAGCCCTGTGGAAAGAAATGTGTGTGTTTTTTGCCCATTTGAACCACAAACTTGTTTGTGTACATGGATTTTATAACAATGTATGTTTTTCTCCCAACACCACTTTCCATCAATTTGTATAGCAGACCCTCATGCCAAATTGAGTCAAAGGCTTTTCTGAAATCAACAAAGCATGAGAAGACTTTGCCTTTGTTTTGGTTTGTTTGTTTCAATTAGGGTGGCAAGGGTGAATACGTGGTCTGTCGTATGGTAATTTGGTAAAAAGCCAATTTGACATTTGCTTAGTACATTGTTTTCACTGAGGAAATGTACGAGTCTGCTGTTAATGATAATAAAGAGGATTTTCCCAAGGTTGCTGTTGATGCATATCCCACGGTAGTTATTGGGGTCAAATTTGTCTCCACTTTTGTGAATTGGGGTGATCAGTCCTTGGTTCCAAATATTGGGGAAGATGCCAGAGCTAAGGATGATGTTAAAGAGTTTAAGTATAGCCAATTGGAATTTGTGGTCTGTATATTTTATCATTTCATTTAGGATACCATCAACACCACAGGTCTTTTTGGGTTGGAGGGTTTGTATTTTGTCATATAGTTCATTCAATATAATTGGAGAATCCAGTGGGTTCTGGTAGTCTTTAATAGTTGATTCAAAGATTTCTATTTGATCATGTATATGTTTTTGCTGTTTGTTCTTTGTTATAGGGCCAAAAAGATTGGAGAAGTGTTTCCAATTTTCTCCGAAGTGGTTTGATTCTAGGGATTCTACAATTACTTTGAGGTGATTCCTGACATGCTTCTCCTCCTCCTTTTCATTAGTTAATTTCCGTATTGTTTTAGTGATTCATCATAGTCAAGGATCAGGTTTTCTGGGTCTCTATGTTTTTGGTTTGATAGGTTTCTCAATTTCTTTCTTAGGTTTTTGCATTCTTCATCAAATCATTTGTCATTGTTGTTATTTTTCTTAGGTTGTCTGCTTGAAATGTTTTGATTTGATAGGGAAGCTGAGAGGTCAAATATACTGTTTAGGTTTTCTACTGCCAAGTTTACACCTTCGCTATTACAATGAAACATTTTGTCCAGGAAGTTGTCTAAAAGGGATTTAATTTGTTGTTGCCTAATTGTTTTTTGGTAGGTTTCCACACTACTTTCCTTCCATCTATAGTATTTCTTAATATTATTTAGTTCCTTTGGCTTTTATGCCTCATGATTGAGTATTGCTCTGTTCAAGTAGAATGTGATTTTGCTGTGATCTGATAGGGGTGTCAGTGGGCTGACCTTGAACGCTCTGAGAGACTCTGGGTTGAGGTAAGTGATAAAGTAGTCTACAGTACTACTGCCAAGAGATGAGCTATATGTGTACCTACCGTAGGAGTCCCCTCGAAGCCTACCATTGACTATGTACATGCCCAGCGTGTGAGAGAGCTGCAGGACTTGTGACCCGTTTTTGTTGGTTATGTTGTCATTGTTCTGCCTAGGGGGGCATATGGGGGAGGGTATGCTGTCACCTCAAGGTAGGTGTTTGTCCCCCTGTGTACTGAGGGTGTCAGGTTCTTGTCCAGTTCGGGCATTTAGGTCACCACAGACTAGTATATGTCCCTGGGCCTGGGCCTGGAAATGATTGATTTCCCCCTCCAGGATGGAGAAGCTGTCTTCATTAAAGTATGGGGATTCTAGTGGGGGGATATGGGTAGCACACAGGATGACATTTATCTCTGTTCAGATAATCTCCTTTTGAATTTCTAGCCAAATAAAAAAATGTCCTGTTTTCATTGATTTAATAGAGTGAGTTAAGTCTGCTCTATATCAAATTAGCATACCCCCTGAGTCCCTTCCCTGTTTCACACCTGGTAGTTTGGTGGATAGGACTACCAGCTCTCTGTAACCTTGAGGGCAACCAGTGGGCCCATCTCCTCTATACCATGTTTCTTGTAGGATGACAATGTCTCTATTTCTAATTTCTTTGGTGAAGTCCAGGTTCCTGCTCTTCAGGCCAAAGGCAGATGACCTCAGGCCTTATTCCAGGATGAGATAGTGAAGTTTTTGTGTTCCATAAAGGGTCCAATGTTGTTAGTCGTGTTGTTTGGCCTCAGACCAGTCAGCGTGAGCAGAGCCTGCTGAGAATCTGGTACATGCCATTGGCTTGGGTTAGTGTAAGAGTGGGGGTTGGGCCTGTTAGCCTGCTCACGGCCTGGGCGTATGTGTGACTTTCATGTTGAGGCCCTCTTTGCGGGAGTGGGGGGCATGGGGTGGGCAGGAGGGGCATAGGACTGATCTGAGGGTGCCTATATGGGGTGTGGGCATGGTTGGTTTGGGGGGTATTGATTGGTTGGGCTGGGGGCAGGGGCGCAATATGGGGGGGGGGGGGGGTTAGAAGGATTCTAAGGGCCTGTGACTGACAGGGGCCCTATTCTCTTTTTTTAGAACATTAGGTTAAAAAAAATCAATATTAAATTAGTAACCTATCATCATTAATATAATATTTTATTTACAATGTACTAAGAGAGAGCCTCTGTATTGCTCAACCCCCCCCCCCCCCCCACCTATTTTTTCACAAAGGAAGGTGGGTGTAGTCCGTGAGTGGTGGAAATTAACCTGTTAGCTTAGTCCATAGTGAAATAGGCTACTTTTGCTCCCCTAGCATTAGTTACTTAATATCTTCACAGAAAATTCTGTTTACATTTCGCTCCTCTTTTAGCCGACATTTAATCAATGCAGGCAAACTTTTAGCAAGCTATTCATACTAAATCAGTTGTCCCTGCCAATGCCTGGTGCCAGGCCCAACAGATGCAGCTTCAGGCTCATCAGCCCTGTCTCCCCATCCCCATACCCCTGAACCAGCCCTGTCTCCCCATCCCCATCCCCCTGAACCAGCCCTGTCTCCCCATCCCCATACCCCTGAACCAGCCCTGTCTCCCCATCCCCATCCCCCTGAACCAGCCCTACTCCCCATCCCCATACCTCTGAACCAGCCCTGTCTCCCCATCCCCATCCCCATACCCCTGAACCAGCCCTGTCTCCCCATCCCCATACCCCTGAACCAGCCCTGTCTCCCCATCCCCATACCCCTGAACCAGCCCTACTCCCCATCCCCATACCTCTGAACCAGCCCTGTCTCCCAATCCCCATACACCTGAACCAGCCCTACGCCCAACTGAAGAAGAAGGTGTGCAGCATTGTGTTGAAGGACATGTCAGTTGGCATAATTGCAGGGGGAATTTGTGGGACTATCCTACCGATCCTTGACTTTGGCGATGTCATTTACAAAATAGCCTCCAACACTCTACTCAGCAAACTGGTGCAGTCTATCACAGTGTCATCCGTTTTGTCACCAAAGCCCCATATACTACCCACCACTGCGACCTGTATGCTCTCGCTGGCTGGTCCTCGCTACATAGTCGTCGTCTTTGCTAGGTAAAGTCCCACCTTATCTCACTGGTCACCATAGCAACACCGACCTGTAGCATGCGCTCCAGCAGGTATACTTCACTGGTCATCCCCAAAGCCAACCCCTCCTTTGGCCGCCTTCCCTTCCAGTTCTCTGCTGCCAATGACTGGAACGAATTGCAAAAATCACTGAAGATGGAGATCACTGAAGCTCCCTCTCTAGCTTTAAGAATCAACTGTCAGAGCAGCTTACCGATCACTGTACCTGTACACAGCCAATCTGTAAATAACACACCCAACAACCTCATCCCCATATTGTTATTTCTCTTTTTGCTCTTTTGCACCCCAGTATCTCTACTTGCACATCATCATCTGCACATCTATCACTCCAGTGTTAATGCTAAATTGTAATTACTTCGCCTCTATGGCCTATTTATTGCCTTACCTCCTTACTTCATTTGCACAGACTATATACACATTTTCTATTGTGTTATTGACTGTAAGTTTGTTTATCCCATGTGTTGTTGTTTTTGTCGCACTACTTTGCTTTATCTTGGCCAGGTTGCAGTTGTAAATGAGAACTTGTTCTCAACAGGCCTACCTGGTTGAATAAAGGTGAAATAAAAATAAAATGTACAAGAAATGTATTTTTTTATTATTATGAAAAAAAGAAAACGGATTAAATCCTTTTCAATGATAAGTATTCAAACACTGTAATTATTTTTCCACATAATGATCATTATATGAAACAAAAACAGCCTATAGTCTGTATTGGATGCTGGACAGTTTGAAGCATTGAGTGACTCAGTCTGTAAAGTGACAGCCAATGTTAAAATAATACCTTCAAGTCATATGGCCAAGGTATGTCTCCATGGCTTTGATGCAGACTGAAATATGGATATCTAGTGGTGGTCATACAGTGAGGGAAAAAAGTATTTGATCCCCTGCTGATTTTGTACGTTTGACCACTGACAAAGAAATGATCAGTCTATAATTTTAATGGTAAGTTTATTTGAACAGTGAGAGACTGAATAACAACCAAAAAATCCAGAAAAACGCATGTCAAACATTTTATAAAATGATTTGCATTTTAATGAGGGAAATAAGTATTTGACCCCTCTGCAAAACATGACTTAGTACTTGGTGGCAAAACCCTTGTTGGCAATCACAGAGGTCAGACGTTTCTTGTAGTTGGCCACCAGGTTTGCACACATCTCAGGAGGGATTTTGTCCCACTCCTCTTTGCAGATATTCTCCAAGTCATTAAGGTTTCGAGGCTGACGTTTGGCAACTCGAACCTTCAGCTCACTCCACAGATTTTCTATGGGATTAAGGTCTGGAGACTGGCTAGGCCACTCCAGGACCTTAATGTGCTTCTTCTTGAGCCACTCCTTTGTTGCCTTGGCCGTGTGTTTTGGGTCATTGTCATGCTGGAATACCCATCCACAACCCATTTTCAATGCCCTGCCTGAGGGAAGGAGGTTCTCACCCAAGATTTGACGGTACATGGCCCCGTCCATCATCCCTTTGATGCGGTGAAGTTGTCCTGTCCCCTTAGCAGAAAAACACCCCCAAAGCATAATGTTTCCACCTCCATGTTTGACGGTGGGGATGGTGTTCTTGGGGTCATAGGCAGCATTCCTCCTCCTCCAAACACGGCGAGTTGAGTTGATGCCAAAGAGCTCCATTTTGGTCTCATCTGACCACAACACTTTCACCCAGTTGTCCTCTGAATCATTTAGATGTTCATTGGCAAACTTCAGACGGGCATGTATATGTGCTTTCTTGAGCAGGGGGACCTTGCGGGCGCTGCAGGATTTCAGTCCTTCACGGCGTAGTGTGTTACCAATTGTTTTCTTGGTGACTATGGTCCCAGCTGCCTTGAGATCATTGACAAGATCCTCCCGTGTAGTTCTGGGCTGATTCCTCACCGTTCTCATGATCATTGCAACTCCACGAGGTGAGATCTTGCATGGAGCCCCAGGCCGAGGGAGATTGACAGTTCTTTTGTGTTTCTTCCATTTGCGAATAATCGCACCAACTGTTGTCACCTTCTCACCAAGCTGCTTGGCGATAGTCTTGTAGCCCATTCCAGCCTTGTGTAGGTCTACAATCTTGTCCCTGACATCCTTGGAGAGCTCTTTGGTCTTGGCCATGGTGGAGAGTTTGGAATCTGATTGATTGATTGCTTCTGTGGACAGGTGTCTTTTATACAGATAACAAACTAAGATTAGGAGCACTCCCTTTAAGAGTGTGCTTCTAATCTCAGCTCGTTGCCTGTATAAAAGACACCTGGGAGCCAGAAATCTTTCTGATTGAGAGGGGGTCAAATACTTATTTCCCTCATTAAAATGTAAATCAATTTATAACATTTTAGACATGCGTTTTTCTGGATTTCTTTGTTGTTATTCTGTCTCTCACTGTTCAATTAAACCTACCATTAAAATTATAGACTGATCATTTCTTTGTCAGTGGGCAAACGTACAAAATCAGCAGGGGATCAAATACTTTTTTCCCTCACTGTACACAACTGCAGGTAATTTGGGTAAATATTCTGCAGGATTCTGTGCTATTCAAATTTTTTCCGTGGTGCATGCAGTTCATTTAAGTCAACAAAATGATAGTACTGAAATTTTTGTTATGATGTTATTACAAATGGTATTATATTATAGACATATTATCATATGCATAATGTACACTCTACAGAGCCAGGACCCTCTTCAAGTGATACAGTTCTGTCAGGGAGGAGTGTGGAAGTGGAGGAGAGGTGAAAGACAGTGCCGGCAGTACCAATGCAGATGATGAGGATGGAGTAAAGAAGGTGCACAGAAAGAGACAAAGTAAGGATGTTGAAAAACGAGCTGTAGATGGCAAGTTATGAGGAAGAGATTCAGAGGAAGAGCATTTTCTATCAGATGACTCAGGTTTGTGACCAGCAAAAATAACTGATATGGACAGAGAGACTACTGTTAGGAAATTGTCCACAAGAGATGAAGATCTAGAAATGCCACAGGATTCAGAGGGAAAGCCATTCCCAGAGTACTTGCAGTATACTAAGGCAACCAATGCAAGAGAAAAGCTGAAGAGCAAAAGTACTAATGCACTATATTACACCTCATGTGTGCTTTTCTCCCATGAACAAAAAATACCTTCCCTTAGTGCACTGAACAGTCAACACGGATATAAAATGTCCGATGTAAAGTGGTGTCGTATGTATGATACATTTCCAAGCCATGATAGGAATAAGGCACACAGAGACTGCTACTTTAAGTGGAAGAATTTGCAACAACCTGTAATGGCAGTTAGTCGTATTGACTGTCAGTTGCAGAAGCAGATACAAGCAGAAACTGAGAAAAATAGAGCTCTCTTGCAGAGAATCCTAGATGAAACACTGCACTTGGCACCAAGGAATGTACCCTTCAGGGGTAAAACCAAAGTCCCAGATGACATCCACGATGGTAATTTCCTAGGCACACTAGAGCTCGTCTCATTACGATCCACTGCTGAATGAGCACTTGCAAAAAATCAGGGACAAAAAAAAGGAACCAGGCTGACACATTATCTGAGCTCTGACATTCCAAATTAGTTCATTGAATTATGTGTCAGAGGAGTTTTGAAAATAATTCTAAAGGAAAGGGAGGATTCTATTTATTATTCAGTCATCTGTGATGCTACGCCAGACATTTCCCATACTGAGCAGAATGTTGTGCTCATAAGATATGTGAGTTATAACAAAGAAACAGATGACTGGGAGATCACTGAACGGTTTCTTGAATTCAAGGACTTTCACAAAAAGACAGGAAGTGAGATAGCAGAGATGATTGAAAATGTGCTTCATGACCAAGAGATAGACATTGGAGATGGCAAAGGGCAGGGATATGACAATGGGGCAAACATGTCAGGGAAAGTCAAAGGAGTCCAAGCCCAAATATTAAAGAAAAATCATCTGGCTACATTTTCACCTTGTGCCTCCCACACCTTAAATATTGTAGGTGTGCATGCTGCAGAGTCAAGCCCAGAAGTATCAAACATTTTTGGCTGCATCAATCGCCTTTACACACCTGTTAGTGCCAGCCCAGAGCGATGGGCCATCTACAAAAAGAAAACAGGTTGCTCTTTGTATCGCCTCTCCGATACCCGCTGGAGTGCAAGGATTGATGCTGTTATACCTGTAGTAAAACACCTACCTTCTGTCGTCAAGGCCCTTGATAGCATACTCATGACATGCAGTATCACCAGTGAGGCCAGATCAGAAGCTAATGGTCGGAAGAACGACTTCATGTCATTCAACGCTATTGTCTGGCTGAAAGTACTGCCATGCATTGAGGACAGGAATGTGATTCTCCAGTCAGGAAAAATCTCACTTGACACAGAGGCAGCCAATATCAGAGCCTTAAAAGAAGAGATGCAGGCTCTTAGAGATGGATGGGAGTCTCTCCTGTCTGAGGAAACACTGACTGCTACGCAAATGGATGTTGCACCTCAATTTAGCAAGGAACACAGCCGCCAGAGGAAAAGGAAGAGATTCCATGATGAGACCTCTCAAGAGGAGACAGCTCAGGACAGTGTAGCAACGATGTTTCAGACACAGTGTTTTTTACTGCTATGGACAACATCATAAGTGACTTGGACACTAGGTTCCACACCACTGCAAAAACTGTTATACAGTTAGGGGGAAAAAAGTATATTCTCCCCTGCTGATTTTGTACGTTTGCCCACTGACAAAGAAATGATCAGTCTATAATTTTAATGGTAGGTTTATTTGAACAGTGAGAGACAGAATAACAACAAAAAAATCCAGAAAAACGCATGTCAAAAATGTTATAAAACGATTTCCATTTTAATGAGGGAAATAAGTATTTGACCCCTCTGCAAAACATGACTTAGTACTTGGTGGCAAAACCCTTGTTTTTTTTCCACCAGGTTTGCACACATCTCACATCTGACTTGGAGAAGATCCCTACTGAGATGTGTGCAAACCTGGTGGCCAACTACAAGAAACGTCTGACCTCTGTGATTGCCAACTTGTAATATATATCCTTCTTCTGACCCGTTTCATCCATGTGTTCTTTCATTTGCCTCTCATTCTACCATTCTGCTTGTTGTGCATTCAGCACAGATATAAAGGTAAGCTCTGTAAATATGATAGAGGCTCTTTTTTTATAAAAATGTTGATTAATAAACTGTCCAATTCCTTTCACAACTTAAGCAGAAAAAAACAGAATTATATTTACTCCCAAAAACCTACATTGTGCACATACCCTAACAACAGTTTATTTGTATTGGTCATAAATAGAAAGTGCAATAAAGTGTACAATTTGCTGCACACTTACAGCAATGTAATAATTAGGAATAGTGTTAACAGTGCTGTAAAATACATAAATACTGTATATAATCAGAAGAACCATGTTTTTACGAATAGTGTGTAACAAAAATTGAAAAGGCACCCGCACATCTGAGCTATCTCTGTTGCAGGTGTATGGTAACAGTTGAATAAGATGAGAAAAAAGAAACCAGCACACTGCTCTTGATAGTGTCACTGCTCTTTATTAAGCTAGTGTGTAACCAAAAGGAAACGCTTAAATAAATAGATATGTATAGTTTAGATATGTATAGTTTAGACAGACCTGAATTTCACACACAAACGTGATTGACCAATCATTGGTAAATACACCATAAGCACATTGATCACAGATCAAAAAATGTAATCTCTATCGTAGCGCATTAAATGTAGCTGGTAAAACCCATTTTTCAGAAAACAATCTTTAAAGGAAAATCTTCAAAAATAACACATAGGCCTAGATATTTGTAGTATTCGTCTCTCTGGTTGGACCAACTCAGTTATTATGGTGACAATGCAAGACAATGTCAGAAAGTGAGACCAAGTTGACATGTTCAAATCCCCAAAACTGACACATGGAATGGTTAGGCAGGACTATACTCTAATCACACAGAAACAATATCAACTATGACAACATAAAGACATGCTGTGCTGCAATATTATTAACCATACTGCAGTAATGACTTGGAACATATTGTAAGATTAGTTCAAACCAATAACTATTGTGCAGTGTATGGGTCATACTTACACATAGACATTAAACAAATAAGGCCGCAACAAAACATGGGATCAAAATGGAAATAGTGATTCCAAAAGAGATACCAATGTGCAAGTTCTGCCATTCAAGTCCTTCAAACATTTGAGAGTGGTTAAGCGCCGGCCAACAGCACCCAGTCTCTATATGGACAGGATCTGCCTGCGGACCTTTTCAGAAGCCAGGTGGTCCAGGGTTCTCTGACGAGCTATAACCACCAGGACCAAGACTACCGTTAGGCACATCATGATCCCCTCAAACCTCCAGAATAGGCTCTCGTCCATCCGAGAGGAACGGCAGCTGAGAAAAGAGAAAGATAGAATTGTAGTCGGACCTGAATTGGCGGTTGCATCAATTTAGGAAAATATACAAAAAAGGGCGTAGGCTACCTCTTGTATTCAACTTTGTTGGACTTTGCACAGTTGATCTTTTCTATGAATCCAGTTCGGGCGCACGGCGCCCATGATTTCTAGAGGAGACAGACACGTGAGGGATTCCATAAAGATATTAATCAGTATTACCGTGTTCAAGAAAATAGGAATTATTTTAACCCTCACCGCCTGAAAGGGGCTGCACCTTGTACACTCTGTCAAAATAGAAAACTCCTCCTCTTGCCAGCAATGAATGGATGTTGTGCTTATCTCTACAAAATAAAGAGATTACAATAGCTAGAAACTTCAATGTTAGGGTCTACAGCTACAGGTCAACTATTATAGCTACCCGATCTGTATTTAAGTGTTATTTAACTAACTATGGGTCTACCTGTAGTAGGGTATTCCTCTCCTGAATTAGCACCATGGACACTGGAAGAAAATGATACAATGGTTTGGTTTACACATTCACAAGTCAGAGGTTTGACGACAGCTCAGTCAGTGACACGGCTGGATGCTACACAGCACACTCACCTAAGTGACGCAGGTACTACCAGGAGCAGTGTTAAGATCGAGAACATTCGGGAATCGCTCATTGTGCTGGTAAGGGGGGCACCAACTCTAGACTCAGTAACTTCTAATGAGATGGCAAAATAACGTCGCTTCTGTAACATTTTGCTTCTAGCTAGCTACATATTAGCTAAGGTTAGTTATCGGTTGAGTTCCAGAAGTATATTTACAGCAGCTAACCCACTAGGGAATACTCAAGTGTCACTGTAAGCATCTTTAAATGTTAAAGTTATTCCATTATAAAATGTTTTGTTCTGGCAGAATTGCAGCCATCTTGAATGCGCGAAGTTCCTCCCCATGTCACCTGACCTGAGTGACATGCTTGAAGTGCTCTCACCAGCCCTAGCGGTGACAAGTAGGCATTTAAATCAGTTGGTAACTTTCTGGCTCGTCTATGCTGTGAGTGACAATTACAGTTCTACTGAAGGTCAATAATGAACTGCAGCTATGTTTCTATCATTAGGTAGCAACACCTTTAAATATTTTTATTAAAACAATGAACATATCAAAACACAAGAACATTTGTAACAGTTGGGCCATTCTTTCATTTTCAAAAAACATTCTGACAGGAACCGGTTGGATAACTAGTCCTCTTACTACAAATGGTGGCAATATTTCTCAGCTAAAATAAATCAACATTTCTATATAAATACACAATGCAGCCAAACCTGGCTAGCTGAGGTACACACCGTTGTCTTTCACAAATAAATGACAACAAAAAAAAACGTAGTTTTGAAAGTAACAATACATTGTAGCAAACACATGAAATCTATAGTGTGAAGTGTCTTGGACAAACCCATAATGTACCCGAGCAAAGAGAATTGGTTAGCTTGCTTGTGATTTTACTGAACAAGCAATCATTTTCTTCGACAAGTCCTGCAGACCTTCATACTTCGTTCTTAGGCAAGGTTTTAGACCACCCTGCTCAGCACTGAGCTAAGCTTACAAATGAATAAATGATGAAAAGAACAACAGCTCAAGTGTGTGAAACAGTTAAAGTATGACTCTAGAGAGCTCCAATTCAGCCACATAACACATGCTTCTGGGCTTGTGTGTACCACCACATATTTGTTCACAAATAGTGCTTCTAACAATAGTTCTGAGTAAGCCAGAGACCCTGGTTGTCACATCCATCTGTTTCCAGTGAGGGGCAGTTCTACTAATGAATTACCCCTGGACAGCCTCAGTGCATTTCTTGATGCTGCCTACCCGTCTTCCAGCTGGGTTCTACTCCATGTAGTCGGAGCCTGCCATGGCCATGTAGGAATCCAGCTCTGCGTCTAGGCGACTCTTGGTCATTGACATGTAGTTGTCTAGTTGGTTGTCCAGCTCCTCTTTGGTGGGGATTTTTTCAGGTTTGCCCATGCCTCGGCCCCGGAACCCTCCCCGGCCCCGCAGGCCCAGACCCGCTCCTCTGCCTGGTAGGGATGACAAGATATGAGCGAGGGCAGTGGGAGAAGGGAGGGCAGAGTATGCACAGTTACGAGAGTACAAGAGTTCTCACCTCTTCCTCTCAGGCCCAGTCCATTCCTGGCTCCGCAGCTAACCAGCACTCCAGCATTGTTCAGCTGGCCACCTTGCAGCCTCAAGCCCGGACGAAATCTAAGCTTAGTCACCCCTCCCCGGGCACGCATCTGATTCACACCTGAACGAGAGAGGGATACAAAGTTAAACTGTCTCCAACTGTGTTACAGTTGAAAAACAGTACACCCACCTCTGAAAGCATTGCCACCTCTGAAAAAGCCCCTTCTGTTTCCACACACTCTGAAACCCCCTCGGTTCATCCCTCGCAGTCCCCTTACAGCAAACCCTTGGCTTCTGGTGGCCCCCCGCATCAGGGTCCCCATGGGCCGACCTAGCCTTGCCAGGACGTCGCCCTTCCCCAGGCACAGCTTCAGGCTCTGTGGGACATTGGGAACGTACCAACAGAGTTTGGGTGTAATCATTTCAAAGATGAACTGAAAGTCAAGACATGCCCAGGAGGTGGCGGCCTTAGTTTCAAAATTCAAATGGACTTTTCAACACTTTAATCTAGTCCATGTCTTCATTTCTCTGGTCTCTTAAAAAGGAAAATAAATAAATAGTGATACTGGGGTAGTTCTGATCTGGGGTGCGTTCAGCTTTTAATTCAACGGAAACGATTCTGAACAACAAGTTGAAGAACGGTGTGATTATGGTGGCGCAGAGGGAGATAACTCTACAGACATGTACATATTACCTCAATTAACCGGTGTCCCCACATAGACTCTACCAGTACCCCCCCTGTATATAGTCTCGCTATTGTTATTTTACTCCTGCTCTTTAATTACTTGTTACTTTTATTTTTTTATTTTTTTTAACTGCATTGTTGGTTAGGAGCTCATAAGCATTTCACTGTAAGGTCTACACCTAATGTATTCGGCGCATGTGACTAATACAATTTGATTGTACGGTCAGATGGTGTGTGCTGCACAAGTTTTGTGATTTCAAAATGGTCACACCATTTTGGGGAAACGTGCCCTTCAGTACAAACGGTCATGGAATGTTGCATCGAACTGAATACAGCCCTGGATTAGTGACACTGAATCTAATTAAGTAACCTAGACAGGTTGAAAAGTGGATGGTTAGTTAGTTCCCACACCTTGGGCTGCAGGGCAGCCTGCACAGAGGTCCTGTTCTCCATCTGCAGAGCCAGTCTCCTGTTGCGGACACTGGCCACTTGCTGCTGCTGCATGTTGACTCGTACAGCCACTGGCTCCAGCTGCTTGTTGTTCAGCAAGGTCGTGAAGCTTGGAGGAGCAGGGGTTGAGTGATAAAGGAGGACAGAACAGGCAGGGGTGTCAAACTCATTCCATGGAGGGCCAAGCATCAGCTGGTTTGTACGTTACCTTTGAATTTGTGTCCAATTAAGACCTAGACAACCAGGTGAGGAGAGTTCCTAACTGATCAGTGACTTTACTTGATCAAATACAAGGGAGGAGTGAACCTGCAGACACTTGGCCCTCAGTGGAATAGGGTGATATAGGAGGTTGGAGGGTTTAAGAACCACATGAGGCTGGTGGCAGCGTAATTGGGGAGATTGGGCTTATGGTAATGACTGGAGTGGAATTAGAGAAATGGTACTAAATACATCAAACACCTGGTTAAGGCATTTGATGCCATTCCATTTGCGCCGTTCCAGACATTGTTATGAGCCGTCCTCCCATCAGCAGACGCCTGTGTTAATTAAGAACATACTGCTTAGCATACTACTGTATCCATGTAGTTGCGTTCCCCTGCCCTGCCACTTACTGCCTATAACAGGGCTGGGCAACTCCAGTCCTCGAGGGCCTGATTGGTGTCACTTTTCCCCATCCCTAGCAAACACAGCTGATTAAATCAAATTGCATTCTAAACTGAAGATCATGATTAGGTGATTATTGGAGTCAGGTGTGTTTGCTGGGGCAAAACTGTGACACCAATCAGGCCCTCTATATACAATGCACATGTGTACATGGGGTCAAGTCCCCCCAATTAACCAGCTGTAACTAGTGGTCTAGCAAGCAGACAGGTTTGGCCTTGGACGTTGTATCAAGGGGGAAGAAAGACTGATAATAGAAAAGACACAGCCATAACAGGGTTTGCAATGAGCAAGATATGGAGTACAGGAGGTGGCCTCTGCAAACTCATCACCACTGGCTAATGGTAGTCTCACCGATCGTTGAGGGAAACTGTTGAGGTGCTTTTCAGCACGATTTTCTCTGTTGGTGAAGTCATTGCGTCTGTTTGCTGATACATTCCTGTGGAGAGACTCAATAGTGAGACCGATATATTGCAATGGAACAAAAGCATAACTTTAGTTTAACTACAGTGACAATTTTAGAATGACCTAATGTTAGGCTAGGAAACTACCTTAACATGAGTTTCAAACACATACTAGCTACTAACTAGCTGTTCATTCGTTTGACATGCTGGCTTGGTCGGTAAACTTTTGCTTTGCTGCTATGTGAGATGGTAGCTAAACCTCAAACTAGATAAACCTACTAACTAGCTTTGTATCAAGTTTTGAGCACGCTAACGTTACTCTTACTCACTTTTCAGAACAGCACTGGAAGATGCTAGCAAAAATGTGGTTAGCCTCCCCCTCTTGACTGTCCGCACCGAAGATGCACCTGCACAACATAAAATAAAAAGTTATTCTCAACTAAGGAAAGCCTCAAGTTTCATACTGTAGTTACCGCCCAAAATATAAACGCAAGAATTAAATCGAACTCGCACAGTGATTCGAACACATGCGGAAAACTACAAATGCACGTTTACAAATCAAGAACTGATGAAAGGTTGCATTTTTGCAGTATATAGATAATTAATTTGACTAAGACCCCAAATACACAATCACTTTTTGAAAGTGGGTAAAAAAATATGAACGTTTAGGACACTGTCCAAGTAAGATTTCAAAACGGTACCCATATATTTTGCTGCATAACATTGGAATTGAGGAACAGAGGGCTAAGCAGCAATGGAGCAACCGGAGCTATGTACAAACGTGTGTGTAAATCAAATCAAATGTATTTTTATATAGCCCTTCGTACATCAGCTGATATTCTCAAAGTGCTGTACAGAAACCCAGCCTAAAACCCCAAACAGCAAGCAAAGCATGTGAAAGAAGCACAGTGGCTAGGAAAAACTCCCTAGGAAAAACTCCCTAGAAAGGCCAAAAACCTAGGAAGAAACCTAGAGAGGAACCAGGCTATGAGGGGTGGCCAGTCCTCTTCTGGCTGTGCAGGGTGGATATTATAACAGAACATGGTCAAGATGTTAAAATGTTCATAAATGACCAGCATGGTCAAATAATAATAATCATAGTAGTTGTCGAGGGTGCAACAAGCACGTCCGGTGAACAGGTCAGGGTTCCATAGCCGCAGGCAGAACAGTTGAAACTGGAGCAGCAGCACGGCCAGGTGGACTGGGGACAGCAAGGAGTCATCATACCAGGTAGTCCTGAGGCATGGTCCTAGGGCTCAGGTCCTCCGAGAGAAAGACAGAAAGAGAGAAAGAGAGAATCAGAGAGAGCATATTTAAATACACACAGGACACCGGATAAGACAAGAGAAATACTCCAGATGTAACAGACTGACCCTAGCCCCCCGACACATAAACTACTGCAGCATAAATACTGGAGGCTGAGACAGGAGGGATCAGAAGACACTGTGGCCCCATCCGATGATACCCCCGGACAGGGCCAAACAGGCAGGATATAACCCCACCCACTTTGCCAAAGCACAGCCCCCACACCACTAGAGGGATGTCTCCAACCACCAACTTACCGTCCTAAGACAAGGCCGAGTATAGCCCACAACGATCTCCGCCATGGCACAACCCAAGTAGCACATGTGCAGAAGGTACGGATGTATTATGCTATCCAGTAGAGGTGTCCAGAGAGTATGGTAATGAAGCGACTCCGTTCCCTATTTAGTGCATTTATTTTAACCAGAGAGCAATTTGTGACTCAAATTCAACCCATGTAGTAGTGTGTGCCCGAATAGCCTAGCTGGGAGAGACAGAGGTACAATTTACAAGAAACCCCCCTTTTCCTGGTAAAGTACCTGATAAACTATCCACCTACTGCTATCTTAATATTCTAGCCTGGTGTATTTATTTATTGTAAGTGCAACACTACCCTTCTGAGTTCCCATAAGGTAAATGCAACACATACTTGAAACAAATCATCCACTTTGTGTAGAGAGCAGATTATCTAAAACACCATTAGTCTATAAAACACACGCTGTGGATTTTTTATACATACTAATGAGAAAAAAGTGACAATATACTCTTCTATGCAAAGCCTAACTGGCTTTTGTGTAGCCTACCAAAAATAATACATTACAGTAAAAAACTGTCAGCCACTAGAGGGCAGCACCAGTCATGGAAATCTACCGTTATTGGCGGTAATGTCAGATTTATTTTGCAGAAATGTCACTGATCAAGAAATGCATAAGACAATGGTCATACGATGTGTATTATATGTATTAGATGTGTATGTATGTATGCATGCATGTTTTGGACTATAGCTAGCTATAACAAGGACAGAATATCCAAGCCATACATACAGCCTCATGATGATGTTGGCTGTCGTGCTTTTTATCCTGGTTATTTTCATGAAATTGGAGGTCCATTATTGCGTTACTGTGCTTGATGTGTTTAACTACTAATGTGTATTTTTTCACATATTGCCTTGGTGAAATACAATTATTATTGCGGACCTCTTCATTGGTATGGACCATTGTGGGATTCTTTCCAGCTAGCTACGTTTCTTTGACGTCAGAAATTAATGCGGCTGATGCCCAACCATAGAGAATGATAGAGGCCTAGTAGTGGCCAAAATGCCTTATTAAAATGGGCAGTGCCATTGAGGGCTTCCACCACTTTAATGTAGTCTACTGGGTGGGACTTCTAACTTCATGGAAATTATTCCAACAGGGTCACCAGGAGGGATCAGTCAATCGTGAAGAAGAAACTGACTACTTTAAAATGGAGATAGTCTCAATGGTGATGCCCATGCTGTCACAGACCCTATAATGGCACAGATACAAACATTAGTCTTCTATCTATCTCTATGTACCCAACACACTTACGGCGCCGCCGCAACCGTTTCTGGGAGGAGAATGATTTCGATGAGGGCTGCAATTCAATCCCAGGAACGTTGCAATGCCTTGTTTCACTGATGAGGTTTGGGTATAGGCACCGTGTGAGTGTCATTGGTAATCGCAACGGAGGAGGATACGATTCGTTAATAATAAACTTTATCGGGGAAGAACGAAGGACATTATTTATCATCCAGTCTATTAGCTAGCTGAAGATTTCGGCTTGATGTTTACTGGAGAGAGAGTGGTGAGTCCGACCAGCCGTTGTTAGCGTGCTAGCTTGTAGGTAGGGTTAGTTAGTTATCAGTATATTTGAGGTTACGTTAACTAAACTCACGTTAATCAACGTTCGTTCATACAATTATTTCAGGAAATTACAATTAAATCGGCGCCGCCGACGTCAAAATAGGTTATTACGCAGTAATACCTAGCTAGTTAAGTAACTAACGTTTGCTAGCTACTGTTGTTAGATAGCTAACGCGTTACTCGGTGAATGAACGAGGCACTAGTACGGTAACGTAGCTAACACAGGCCTATCAAGCTGTTTCTCTGTCTCATGTGATGGAAGCTTACGCGTTAGCTAACTAGCCAACTGCTTTCATGGACTAACTAACTTAAACATTAGCTAGCCATGTATAATCATCTGTGAAATAGCTAGTTAACTAACTTTTAGCCTCTTGAAATTGGCTAACTAGTTAGCTAAGTTAGTAAGCTAGCTACTGTACTGTATCTTGTCATGACAACCAAATCACCTGACCTGATCCCATTTAGCAATTGTGTGGTAGTTAAAATAATGTTACTTAACTAAATACTTTCCTATATGTAACTAGTGGTTATGTTCCCTGTATGCATGCATTAGTAGTACAGTATTGGCTTCAGTTCATAGCTACATTGTCATTGTAGCTAGCTAGGTATTTAGTAATGTGTGGTGTATGTTATGGCGACATTTTTAAGAAGGAAATACTGTAGCGTCCATTGATTATGAATGATGGAACGTCTTTGAGGCCCGGGTGTCTTTGAATATAACCCATGTGGGGTTAATGGCTGTATTAACTAAATCCTACCAGTTGAACCTACAAATAAGCTAAACAAAATTCTCCTGTCAGTCATAATTCATTGCAACTTTGAAACACAGTTGGTCTGTAAGGCTAAACGTTACAGATACAAAAGGGTTGATTTATGAAGTTATTTTGGTGTTTTTCTTCATGCTTCTACGAGCTTCACTGCTAGACCCTTGGCTTTGTTTTTGTTGAACAACAGAAACTCAGGGGTGTAATCATTATTTCAAACTAGCGTTTCTACTGGACAGATTCAGGTAGGGCCCTAATTGTTTGTTGCCCAATAGAAATGGTCATTTCTGTTGCAAAACAGAACGTTTGGCAACTGTTTGAAGTAAGGATTACACCCCAGTACAAATCTGTGAGAATGTTCTGCGATGAAGGTTTGAGTCAGGCGGTAGGCCTTTTTTCCTTCAAGTCACTTTTAAGTGAAGTTTTGTTCTGTTGATATTCTGATGTGATTTTCTCTCATTGTTACTCTTAGGAAGTGGACATCATGGGCACGACATTAACATCCAACGTGTTGAAGTAAAGTGGACCCACCAGACTGTAAAACCCGTCCCCAGCCATGGCAGGCTTCAAGCGAGGGTATGATGGCAAGATTGCAGGGCTCTATGACCTGGACAAGACGCTGGGCCGGGGCCACTTCGCCGTGGTCAAACTGGCGCGCCACGTCTTCACGGGGGAGAAGGTGGCGGTCAAGGTCATCGACAAGACCAAGTTGGACACGGTTGCCACGGGTCACCTGTTCCAGGAAGTGCGTTGTATGAAGCTGGTGCAGCACCCCAACATTGTCCGGCTCTACGAGGTCATCGACACGCAGACCAAGCTCTACCTGATCCTGGAGCTGGGTGACGGTGGAGACATGTTCGATTACATCATGAAGCACGAGGAGGGTCTCAGCGAGGAGCTGGCCAAGAAGTACTTTGCCCAGATCGTCCATGCCATCTCGTACTGCCACCGGCTGCATGTGGTGCACCGTGACCTCAAGCCGGAGAACGTGGTGTTCTTTGAGAAGCAGGGAGTGGTGAAGCTCACTGACTTTGGCTTCAGCAACAAGTTTCAGCCCGGGAAGAAGCTCACCACCAGCTGTGGCTCGCTGGCCTACTCTGCCCCAGAGATCCTGCTGGGAGATGAGTACGATGCTCCGGCCGTAGGTAAGACATCTAAGCTTGTAGGCCTGGATACATTAGACGGATGCTGTCTGCCGTAGATTATTTTTGATATAACCTTTATTTAACTAGGCAAGTCAGTTAAGAACAAATTCTTATTTACAATGACAGCCTAAGAACAGTGGGTTAACTGCCTTGTTCAGGGGTACAATGACAGATTTTTACCTTGTCAGCTCAGGGATTCAATCTAGCAACCTTACGGGTTACTGGCCCAACGCTCTAACCACTAGGCTATCTGCAGCCCCAGATAGCCTATCTCTTAGAGTCATAGTTTGATTGTATTGACCTGGGCTGGCTGTAATCTTTGGCACTTAGTCTAATAGGCATGTGCTGAAAACCCTTCACAAGGTAATGGCCTCGTATCAGCAAGCTCAGAACCCTGTGTCATGGGGCCATGGTGATTCTGTGAGATTGTTGCATGGACTTGAGAGCTAAGGATCGCAGAGTCAAAAAAATTTAGTTGTATGCTGACCTTTGACATTGCCTTACCGTGGCCTAGAAAGGATTACTTATGTGCATGTATGACGGTTTAGGCTGGTTTTGAACTTGCAATTTTAGAAGTGCAAGGTTATGTTGTAGCTAGGGAAGCAAGTTACTGCTATGTTGCTATGATACACAAGGCCAGTTCTCCTGGTGTTGGTGCCTAGAGTGTTATATTGCACTTCATTAACTGGCTCATTGATTTCCTGTGTGGACTGACTGACTGTAGTGCATACAGCAGCAGCACTGACTTCTCCAATAACCTCCCGTGTGCCCAACCAGGCATTTACATATTAAATCATTTGTAAGATGATTACTTATATTCTATGATACAACCTATTTCTTTAACATTTCACTGTCCCAGACATTTGAGAGGAGAGTCTGCAATACTCCAATGTTATAAACACGCACATCTCTAAATATAGGCCCTAGGCATGATAATGCCTTTCGATAAGCATTTGTGTTAGCCATTATTGCTTCCCCTATTTGACTATGCCTGTCACACTTGTAGGGTGTAACTGTAACCTGAGGAAACTGTGGTCACACTCTCTCTCACATACACACACTGTTTCTTTGCAAAGAATGACAGAGCATCTTATCTAACAGTAATAGGTCTGGGGCTGTGTGCAGCCTGTGTTGTGTTGTAATTGTCATGGTTGTGCGTCAGATGAAGGTCCCTAGAGAGGAGAAGAGAGAAGGCTGACTGCTGTTAATTGCAGCCCGGTTACAATCGCCGGCTCTAGGCAGAACAGTTAATCCATCCTTTGTTTGTACTGAACATCTAGTGCCTAAGCCCTGATTAAACATTTTACTATTGACATTGTGGGGTTGATTTTAAAATACACAATTTATATGGTTTCCAGCATAGCCCTGCCAAATCAATATTTCATCCTGCAGCCTCTCTGTCCAGAGCTGTGTCACAGGCCATCTCACTGTCTCTAAGCCATCAATTCACCCTCTCACTGAACAAACATTGAGCCAGCAGCAGTGTTGCCTGGCCCTGGACTGGTGGGATGGATGAGCATTCAGAGTGTAAGTGTGAGAGAGTAGAGCTTACCTATGACCCATGGCTCTGCTCCACTGTCTCAGGGCTCTGCTCCACTGTCTCAGGGCTCTGCTCCACTGTCTCAGGGCTCTGCTCCACTGTCTCAGGGCTCTGCTCCACTGTCTCAGGGCTCTGCTCCACTGTCTCAGGGCTCTGCTCCACTGTCTCAGGGCTCTTGGCTTGTGTACTGTTACGTTTAGGTGACTCTTGTCTGGGGACTATTAGTCAGAACTCCTGGGAGAGAGCGTGGCAAAAAACAAACTCTTCTCTCACCCCCTCGCCCTCCATCTCCTATGATTGGTGACGGAGGGCCAGGCAGAGTGAGCATCCTAAATGGCATCCTATTCCCTATATTGTGCACTACTTTTGACCAGAATCCCAAAGGGCTCTATGCACAATATAGGGAACAGGTTGCTATTTGAGACACAGCCAGTGTGCCGCAGATGTTTTTGTAACTGCTCAGAGAAGACCAGAGGTAGCATGAGGCCAGGAATGTGAATGAGCAAGAGTCATTGTACAAAAAGAGAGGAAACTGTTGGGCATGTGGGTGTATGTTATGATGAACACTTTTCTTGGAATGTGACCAATGAGAGAGAGACACACTACAGTCTACTGCCAGCCCTGTGGCTGTTTGTCACTCTGCCATGTTTGTTCCTATGTAATGAGAGAACAGGGTGCTGGAGGTGTCAAGGAGGATTAGGTCAGTCTGACAGAATAGGATGTTGTATGGGCTGGAGTTGTCAAGGAGGATTAGGTCAGTGACAGAATAGGGTGTTGTATGACTGTGGTGCTGGAGCTGTCAAGGAGGCCCAGTCTGAGGATGATGCCACACCAATGCTGCATTCCACATGGTAGGGGCTACAGTAGGGTGGGATTTGGCCCAGGCATCTGATGGAACACGCTTACCTGATGGTGTTGGTGACCTTGTACCACTCATGGTTAGACAATGCTCCTCAGAAAAAACCTGTTGCATAAAAATGTAAAGACATTTACTGTGACTTATCAGCTGAGAGTATTTATGTTCCACCTCTCTTTGAAAGGCAACGCACTGCAAATATCGTCTCCTGAAAAATGCGCGAAATGTTCTGAGAATGCTTACTATGCAATGAATGTGCAGAGCCCAGTCACAGTGAAGTGGAGGAACAGGCTTGTTTAATTTTATGACTGAAGAGGGACAAATCGTGTGAGTGATAATCAGAATGTTTATGGTCCCTCCCTGACGCACACTCAGCATGTTTTCAGCCTGTTCTAATCCCGTTAATGCAGGTTCCACTAATGCTGTGAGGAACTTTCAGGTCTGGTGGAGTCTAGCAGCTCTACTCAGGATGATCTGGAAAGCCCAGCGGTATAGAACGAGACGAGGGTGTGTCAATAGGTTCTTGACATTGAGCTTCCCAGTTACCACTGCGTCAGGTCATACAAGTGACTTACACGTCGTACAAGCTATTTTCAGGTCCGTGGGTCTGTACCCTCTTTGCTTTGACCCCTTGGATCTAAGTAGAGCCTTGATTTATGTCAGTGTCTCAGGTTCAATGGTATTTCTCACCTCCTAAAACCTTGACAGTAACCTTTCTCTCTGAGACCCTGAGCAGCAACCCCTCTCTCCATTCTGCCTGGCTGTGTGGCCAAGTTGGCAGGTTGTCCAGTACACACGTCATGGCTTGATGGATATAGACCTAGAACTGACCAGCCACCAGACCAGCCATCTATAAAGCTCTAATGGTCAGAGAGCAGCCATGCCAGAACTCAGAAAGAACAGAGCTCTTTGAGGTCTCTCTCTCTCTCTCTCTCTCTCTCTCTCTCTCTCTCTCTCTCTCTCTGTCTCTGTCTCTGTCTCTGTGTGTCTGTGTAGTGTTACTGTTCAACGCCGGCCGGTGTGAATGTTCCCAGCTTCTCTCGCCCCGTGATCCGTTCAGCAGGCAGCTCCACTGCAGCGCTCCACTTGACAGCTCAGGTTCACATTGCCTGCCGCTGTGGATGTGACACTTCTGCTATTAATACATTTGTGGGACTTTTTCCAAAAGTTCAGCCTCTCTACTTTGGGCCCTGTCTCTACTGTACCAACCACATAGCTACTCAATTAATAGCCTCATTAAATTAAGTCCTCCACCACTTCATCTTATAGGCTACCTATTAAAAAGCAATGTATTACTACTTTGATTCAATCATGACTAGGGCTGGGAATTGCCAGGGACTTCAAGGTACTGTCAAGATACTTAGGTGGCGATACGATATGTATTGCGATTCGATACTGCGTTTAATAAATGTATTTATTTATTTTATGGTGATTTGATATTCCAGACATATTGCTCACTATTTCTCTAAGCCGAGAGCTTGAGAGAAGTCATGGAAATAAAAGTGCTGAAAACATGTTGGCTCACTTTAAAAAGATGGATTTTATGATTTTTATTTTACAAATCGATAGTTGTAAGTCAAGGTATTGATATAGTATCGTCCATTTTAATATTTCGATATGTAACTGGATCCATTTCCCCATCACTAATCACGACTGACCTTACATGATGATTCCCAGCTCGTCCATATTTTCATACATTTACCTCCCTGGGCGAGGTGGGACCTAGTCAACAGCCAGTGGAATCGCGTGGCGCGAAATACAAATGCCTCAAATGCTATAACTTCAATTTCTCAAACATATGACTATTTTACACCATTTTAAAGACAAGACTCTCGTTAATCTAACCACATTGTCCGATTTCAAAAAGGCTTTACAGCGAAAGCAAAACATTAGATTATGTCAGGAGAGTACCCTGCCAAAAATAATCACACAGCCATTTTCAAAGCAAGCATATGTCACAAAAACCAAAACCACAGCTAAATGCAGCACTAACCTTTGATGATCTTCATCAGATGACACTCCTAGGACATTATGTTATACAATACATGCATGTTTTGTTCAATCAAGTTCATATATCAAAAACCAGCTTTTTACATTAGCATGTGATGTTCAGAACTAGCATACCCACCGCAAAATTCTGGTGAATTTACTAAATTACTCATAAATGTTCACAAAATACATAACAATTATTTTAAGAATTATAGATACAGAACTCCTTTATGCAATCGCGGTGTCAGATTTTAAAATAGCTTTTCGGTGAAAGCACATTTTGCAATATTCTGAGTACATAGCCCGGCCATCACGGCTAGCTAATTTGACACCCACCAAGTTTGGTCCTCACCAAACTCAGATTTACTATAAGAAAAATTGGATTACCTTTGCTGTTCTTTGTCAGAATGCACTCCCAGGACTTCTACTTCAACAACAAAGGTTGTTTTGGTTCCAAATAATCCATAGTTATATTCAAATACCTCCGTTTTGTTCGTGTGTTGAGGTCACTATCCGAAGGGTGACGCGCGAGCCATTTCGTGCCAAAAAATGTCAAAATATTCCATTACCGTACTTCGAAGCATGTCAAACGCTGTTTAAAATAAATTTTTATGCTATTTTTCTCGTAAAATAGCGATAATATTCCAACCGGGCGACATTGTATTCATTCAAAGGCTGAAAGAAAAAAATGGAGAATTCTCATGAACGCGCTTCTCAGTCTCACTGTTCCCAGGCTGACCACTCACAAACAGAGCTGCTGTACTTCGCCCAGAGACTGCAGACACCCCATTACACTTTCTGGCACCTTCTGAGAGCCAATGGAAGCCTTAGAAAATGTCACGTTACAGCAGAGATGCTGTATTTTCGATAGAGATGCAACTGAAGGACAACAAATTGTCAGACAGGGCACTTCCTGTGTGGAATCTTCTCAGGTTTTGGCCTGCCATATGAGTTCTGTTATACTCAGACACCATTCAAACAGTTTTCGAAACTTTATAGTGATTTCTATCCAAATCTACTAATTATATGCATATTCTCGTTTCTGGGCAAGAGTAGTAACCAGTTTAAATCGGGTACGTTTTTTCATCCGGCCGTGCAAATACTGCCCCCTAGCCCCAACAGGTTAATGATTATCACTAATGAAACACATTTCAGTGTATGGTGTTGGAAATGACCCTCTCGCTCTGTGTTATTAACTGAGGAAGAAGGCTGTCCTGGTGTGACCAGAAGAATACCCAGCTGACTGAGTGAACCAGTTCCACACGGTGATTGCACAGGGAGGGAGGGGAAGAGTGAGGGGTGGAGGGATACAGATGATTAACAGTAATTATTATTTTCACTGACCTGAGCGAAATGACTGGGAAGGACTTTAGATGCATCCCAAATGGCACCCTATTCCCTATTTAGTGCACTACTTTCGACCGTGGCCCATAGGGTTCTGGTCATAAGTAGTGCACTATTCAAGAAAATAGGGTTCCATTTGGGATGCACACGTTGAAGAACAAAGCACAGCAGCAACCCTTTCCAATCGCAGCCTGTCCGTCTGCTTCCATGGATTCTTTCTATCAGTTGTGAATCCCACATTTGACCTCCAGATGAACCTTCTGTTGAATCTGTGTTATGCACTGTGTGATGTGTCATGGGCAATGTGAATTGAGCCTTATGTTGGGGGCATTCATAATGTTATAGCCTACACTGATTATGCTATTACATTGGGGTTTTGTAGTGGGAAACCAATAAATGTTTTTTACACTGTCTCACGTTTAGACATTCCTCTCAGTATCTGTAGTATTATCAGCCTGCATACCAGACCTGTTTGCTGTCATTCCACTTCTTGTCATATGCCAAACAAAAATGTCCAAACTAATTCATTGCCTACTCCAAGTAACTTGTGATGCATTAACTTGTGAAAATAAGTCCTGTAAAATGTAGCCTAATGGGGCCATTGACTGAAGTATACGATATATACAAAAGTAAGTGGACACCCCTTCAAATTAGTGGATACGGCTTGTGTGAGGGGGAAAAGTACACTGCTCAAAAAAATAAAGGGAACACTTAAACAACACAATGTAACTCCAAGTCAATCACACTTTGTGAAATCAAACTGTCCACTTAGGAAACAACACTGATTGACAATAAATTTCACATGCTGTTGTGCAAATGGAATAGACAACAGGTGCAAATTATAGACAATTAGCAAGACACCCCCAATAAAGGAGTGGTTCTGCAGGTGGTGACCACAGACCACTTCTCAGTTCCTATGCTTCCTGGCTGATGTTTTGGTCACTTTTGAATGCTGCCGGTGCTTTCACTCTAGTGGTAGCGTGAGACGGAGTCTACAACCCACACAAGTGGCTCAGGTAGTGCAGCTCATCCAGGATGGCACATCAATGCGAGCTGTGGCAAGAAGGTTTGCTGTGTCTGTCAGCGTAGTGTCCAGAGCATGGAGGCGCTACCAGGAGACAGGCCAGTACATCAGGAGACGTGGAGGCCGTAGGAGGGCAACAACCCAGCAGCAGGACCGCTACCTCCGCCTTTGTGCAAGGAGAGGAGCACTGCCAAAGCCCTGCAAAATGACCTCCAGCAGGCCACAAATGTGCATGTGTCTGCTCAAACGGTCAGAAACAGACTCCATGAGGGTGGTTTGAGGGCCCGACGTCCACAGGTGGGGGTTGTGCTTACAACCCAACACCGTGCAGGACGTTTGGCATTTGCCAGAGAACACCAAGATTGGCAAATTCGCTACTCACAGATGAAAGCAGGTTCACACTGAGCACGTGACAGACGTGACAGAGTCTGGAGACGCCGTGGAGAACGTTCTGCTGCCTGCAACATCCTCCAGCATGACCGGTTTGGCGGTGGGTCAGTCATGGTGTGGGGTGGCATTTCTTTGGGGGGGCCGCACAGCCCTCCATGTGCTCGCCAGAGGTAGCCTGACTGCCATTATTAGGTAGCGAGATGAGATCCTCAGACCCCTTGTGAGACCATATGCTGGTGCGGTTGGCCCTGGGTTCCACCTAATGCAAGACAATGCTAGATCTCATTTGGCTGGAGTGTGTCAGCAGTTCCTGCAAGAGGAAGGCATTGATGCTATGGACTGGCCCGCCCGTTCCCCAGACCTGAATCCAATTGAGCACATCTGGGACATCATGTCTCGCTCCATCCACCAACGCCACGTTGCACCACAGACTGTCCAGGAGTTGGCGGATGCTCTAGTCCAGGTCTGGGAGGAGATCCCTCAGGAGACCATCTGCCACCTCATCAGGAGCATGCCCAGGCGTTGTAGGGAGGTCATACAGGTACGTGGAGGCCACACACACTACTGAGCCTCATTTTGACTTGTTTTAAGGACATTACATCAAAGTTGGATCAGCCTGTAGTGTGGTTTTCCACTTTTTAATTTTGAGTGTGACTCCAAATCCAGACCTCCATGGGTTGATAAATTGGATTTCCATTGATTATTTTTGTGTGATTTTGTTGTCAGCACATTCAACTATGTAAAGAAAAAAGTATTTAATTAGATTATTTATTTCATTCAGATCTAGTGTTATTTTAGTGTTCCCTTTATTTTTTTGAGCTGTGTATTTGTTCCCCTGCTGACTATGTACGTTTGCCCACTGACAAAGAAATGATCAGTCTATAATTTTAATGGTAGGTTTATTTGAACAGTGAGAGACAGAACAACAAAAAAATCCAGAAAAACGCATGTCAAAAATGTTATAAATTGATTTGCATTTTAATGAGGGAAATAAGTATTTGACCCCTCTGCTAAACATGACTTAGTATTTGGTGGCAAATCCCTTGTTGGCAATCACAGAGGTCAGACGTTTCTTGTAGTTGGCCACCAGGTTTGCATACATCTCAGGAGCGTTTTTGTCCCACTCCTCTTTGCAGATTTTCTCCAAGTCATTAAGGTTTCGAGGCTGACGTTTGGCAACTCGAACCTTCAGCTCCCTCCACAGATTTTCTATGGGATTAAGGTCTGGAGACTGGCTAGGCCACTCCAGGACCTTAATGTGCTTCTTTTTGAGCCACTCCTTTGTTGCCTTGGCCGTGTGTTTTGGGTCATTGTCATGCTGGAATACCCATCCACGACCCATTTTCAATGCCCTGGCTCACCCAAGATTTGACATGGCTCCGTCCATCGTCCCTTTGATGCGGTGAAGTTGTCCTGTCCCCTTAGCAGAAAAACACCCCCAAAGCATAATGTTTTCACCTCCATGTTTGACGGTGGGGATGGTGTCCTTGGGGTCATAGGCAGCATTCCTCCTCCTCCAAACACGGCGAATTGAGTTGATGCCAAAGAGTTCCATTTCTCATCTGACCACAACACTTTCACCCAGTTGTCCTCTGAATCATTCAGATGTTCATTGGCAAACTTCAGACGGGCATGTGTATGTACTTTCTTGAGCAGGGGGACCTTGCGGGCGCTGCAGGATTTCAGTCCTTCACGGCGTAGTGTGTTACCAATTGTTTTCTTGGTGACTATGGTCCCAGCTGCCTTGAGATCATTGACAAGATCCTCCCGTGTAGTTCTGGGCTGATTCTTCACCGTTCTCATGATCATTGCAACTCCACGAGGTGAGATCTTGCATGGAGCCCCAGGCCGAGGGAGATGCAGTTCTTTTGTGTTTCTTCCATTTGCGAATAATCGCACCAAATGTTGTCACCTTCTCACCAAGCTGCTTGGCGATGGTCTTGTAGCCCATTCCAGCCTTCTGTAGGCCTACAATCTTGTCCCTGAGATCCTTGGAGAGCTCTTTGGTCTTGGCCATGGTGGAGAGTTTGGAATCTGGTTGATTGATTGCTTCTGTGGACAGGTGTGTTTTATACAGGTAACAAGCTGAGATTAGGAGCACTCCCTTTAAGAGTGTGCTCCTAATCTCAGCTCGACACCTGGGAGCCAGAAAAAATTCGTAAAAATTCTGTCCTCGGTTGCAATACTCCCTTCCAAGTTCCAAACTGCCTCTGGAAGCATCGTCAGCACAAGAAATGTTAGTCGGAGAGTTTCATGAAGTGTGTTTCCATGGCCGACCAGCCGCACACAGGCCTAAGATCACCAAGCTCGCCACCGTTGGACTCTGAAGCAGTGGAAACGCATTCTCTGGAGTGACAAATCACGCTTCACCATCTGGCAGTCCGACTGACGAATCTGGGTTTGGCGGATGCCAGGAGAACGCTACCTGCCCCAGTGCATAGGCCCCTTGCTTCCAGTGAAGGTTAATTCTAGACGATTCTGTGCTTCCAACTTTGTGGCAACAGTTTGAAGACCCTTTCCTGTCCACAGCATGACGGTGCCCCTGTGCACAAAGCGAGTTTCATACAGAAATGGTTTGTTGAGATTTTGGAAGAACTTGACTGGCCTGCACAGAGCCCTGACCTCAACCCCATCGAACACCTTTGGGATGAATTGGAACGCCAACTGCGAGCCAGGCCAGTGCCCGAACTCACTAATGCTCTTGGGGCTGAATTGAAGCAAGTCCCCACAGCAATGTTCCAACATCTAGTGGAAAGCCTTCCCAGAAAAGTAGAGGCTGTTATAGCAGCAAAGGAGGGACAAACTCCATGTTAATGCCCATGATTTTGGAATGCGATGTTTGACGAGCAGGTGTCCGCATACTTTTGGTCATGTAGTGTATCATGCGTCGTTCCTAAACCAGGCTTCATCTCCATCAGGAAAGGCATTGGTCCTTGCCATTGCAATAGCAGTGACCATAATATCAGGGTCGTTCCATGTCAACAGCTCAGATTGTTCTGCGATCATCTCTGTAGTTAGAAACATAAGATTAGCATTCCTGCAACTTTATTTTGTCGAAGTAGTCTTAGATCTCTGAGATTAATTTTCATAAAAAACTTCATAGCAAAGGAGTGCCTTTGATTTGACGGGTGCATGTGCGCAGTTCGGTGTGAGATGACAGACCCAGTGACGCGTTTCTGCACATGCGCTTAGCTATCCAATGTCACCATGACTTCGCCTACAAGTGTTCTCAGGGACCACTATGGAAAGATGACTCTCATGAACACGATGGCGTTCTCCGGCTTGCTGTACGACCCCTGTCTGCAACTGGCAAAGCAAAAGATTTCTCAGGACATACCAAAAGCAGTAGGCCTAATTCTGGTATAGCAGCAGGCAGTGTGTACTACTGTCCTGTAAATCACTCAACTGAATATCTATATTAACCAAAGATTCCTACCATAACTTGATCAATGCAAGGAAATTACTTCCCCATTTCTGTCCACAGCCACATCTCCCTGTTGTCCCTCTGTTCACACTGCACCTTAGCCCAGGGCTAAGAGCTTCCCTGGGCTCAGAGAGATTTTAACCTGGGGCTGAGATCACACTTGCACATTCTAAACTGGGCTAGCACCAATCTTAGCTTAGGACTAGCTGGGTTAGCACCGACTTTTCGGGGTTCGCCCCCAGAAACACGGTGCCAAAATAGGCAGTATGAAACGGGGTCAAGAACAACACCTAGAATGCTCACTGTCCAATCACAAAAGCTGCACTGTCACTTAATTGACATATGCTTGTGATGCCTGTAATCTGTTCTGAATATTATTTTGATAAGTAAATTCATAAAATTTCATTCTTCCATTTGAGGACAAAAAACAACAAAATGCTTTCAACAGGGCAAAATCATTTGTTGCTATGCCTAACAAAATAGTTGCTATGCAGCAGACTGGCTAACGTCTTCTCATTTAGCCAACTAAAGCTGCAAACTCTACAGCTGGAAGGGCAGCAAACGCTAAATGTGTCTGTTTTCAGAGCTTTTTATTTACATTTTAATTGGATATATCCATGATGCTGATAATATTGTTGCATGATTTTGCCTGGATCAGAAAAGTTTGTCTCGTTCATGCACAGCATTCTCTGTACAGTGGCAAGATACAAGTTTTGGTACAGTGCTTGGAATACAACTGTGAATCCTTAGCCCAGGGCTAAGAAAGGCTTGTGTGAACACAGGCTAAGCTAGCCCAGGGCCAGTCTAGTCTGGTCATGAGATAGCCTGGTGCTGAGAACAATGCAGTTTGAAAAGGCCTCTTGTGAACCTGTCCAGAGAGGTTTGGATACCAAGCTAAACTCCTGGGTAGCTGCCCTCCTGTAGCAGTTTGTTAGTTCACTAATCTACCACAATATAACTCCTGATGCGCTCAACTGCACCTCAGGACCTTGTTTAGCTGAATCAGCTGTAAGGCTGTGGAAATCTCCAACTGAGGGGTCACCATTTATAGAGGAGTACATTTTCCACCATTATGTTGAATATAATAATAAACTGCATTCATCAATCTGACTCCCAATATTATGTGAATAAATGCAACATGCCCTGTATGCCTCTGGAGGAATCTAGTCAATGTAGCAAGCCTTACATCACCTCTCAGTATGACTATAATCAACATGTCTAACTTGCACCGTTTATACAATTTATTAATAGACTAGATACAAATGGCTAATTCTGGTGACCAATGTTCTAGTGTTCATTTATTGAGGCAAGCCAATCAGAGATGTCAAGGTGGTACCCAAGAATGTGCTATGCATAGTGTATATAACAACTACTAATAGACCTGAATTATAAACATATAGTCAAAGAATTACCCTGTAAAACAAGGAATGCATTTACTCAATTCAACTAATATAATTTATTAGTCACAAAATAATTAACACTCAAACAATTGGTGTACTTGCGATGCATGGCACATTACAGAATGAGACAGAGTAATGACTATCACCATTAAGATACGACTTTACATGGTTACACCTGTCTTCAGTTCAGAATAATCTCTAAGAGAATCTCTGTCTGATACGCACAGGAGAGTGGTAGCAAGTTCTCAAAGTATAAACACTCACTGCCCAAATTCACTACTTATACTTGCATAACTTTATGAGCTGGATTGCCTGTTTTTGCCATTTTGTTTTATTTTTGTTTGCTCTCGTTAGCATATTTAGCTATAAGCCTTAGTTTGTGCTAGTTTTGTTAGCATTCTTGTAATAGATGACCAATGGGCTTTTTTTCTGTTTTTAGCTCCCCTTGTGTACCAAGACGGGACAGTACATCCCTGGATGAGAGAAGGACATGAGGAAGGTTGTGAGGATTCTCGACACCACACTGTCTAGCGAAAACAATGTGATGTGATTGTTAACGTAGCTAGAACAAACTGTGGCTCAAAGCAGACTCCTAAACGTTTTCAGTCAGACATTCACGCTTGCCATACAGACTTCAAATATCTAGCCAATACATTTTGAATAGAATAACATTGCTTGTGAACTTCAGAGCTGTAATGATTTGACGTTTTGGTTTTTGGCAAATACAAACGCATATTAGTAGTATTCATTGCTCCTGCTTGAGTCTATACATTCTGGGTGATGCAATACGTCTTCATTGGCTTTTTCTCTGGCCAGCTCTCATTTGGCTATTGCTGATCATCGTTCTAAAAACTAGTCATTGCACATCTCACTACAAGAGCATTGCAGATTTTGTTCAGATAAAAACCAACATGTCAAATATCGGGACATCTGGGACTGCTCAAAGACTGAATCGGTAGCTCGCATTAAACGAGGGTCAGTGACGTCCGCGCGCCCCGAGTAGGCAACAACGTGGGGACTTTGTCTCCGATCTCAACTTGTCTGGGACAGCTAAATCAGGAAGAAAATTGTGCAGTGTACGCCCGGCTTTAGGGTTGGCCACCTCTGGCTAATATACGAACTATGGGGTTAGAGGTCCGTGCTCTGTCTTTCTGCAGGATCCTATGTTACTACCAGCCCACTAGACTTTCAGTTTTTACTACCTACGTTCCCTGAAAGCTCTCCTCCTGTGAAGACCTTATTTACAGTCTGATTCCCATCTTGTGGCACCATATTTCCAGTATAGTGCACTTAGTAGGGAATAGGGTGCCGTTTTGGAATGCGTGCGTTCTAATGGCTCAGACCTCCGATCAGACTGATGTGACCTGACGTGGCGGGGTCTTCCTTGGCCTCAGTCAGTCTGGGGGTCAGTGTTTTACAAGCGTTCCATCCAGAGAAGAAAAATGATTTCTTCTCCTGATTTTAACCTGGTATTTCCTGCTCAAACCAGAAGTGTCATTCAATAGCATTATAAAGCATAGGCCTATGTGTATGTCTGGATTTGATTAGAGCTTTGTTCGAAAATGAAAGCCTGACGCTACCTGAGCCTGATGAGCCATATATTAAATACATTTTGAGCCATATATTAAATACATTTTGAGCCATACATTAAATACATTTTGAGCCCTAGCCCAAAAAAGGCCAAATGATTCTACCATTACATAGCCCATCTATAATTTAGCCCAAACAACTACCACCTTCCCCTACTGTATTTATTTATTTTGCTCCTTTGCACCCCATTATTTCTACTTTGCACTTTCTTCCACTACAAATCTACCATTCCAGTGTTTTACTTGCTATATTGTATTTACTTTGCCACCATGGCCTTTTTTGCCTTTACCTCCCTTATCTCACCTCATTTGCTCACATTGTATATAGACTTATTTTTCTACTGTATTATTGACTGTATGTTTGTTTTACTCCATGTGTAACTCTGTGTTGTTGTATGTGTCAAACTGCTTGCTTTATCTTGGCCAGGTTGCAATTGTAAATGAGAACTTGTTCTCAACTTGCCTACCTGGTTAAATAAAGGTGAAATAAATATATGTATTGGATATCTATACTGTACATTACGTACGAGTGAAAAACATAAGCCTATAGATGTAGCTATATGTTCTGTTGGGTAAATAAATGAAACTAGCTCCAGTAGGCTGATCTTTTTTAGTGTGAACAGTTACTCTACTACTCTATTGTATTTTATGGACTGGAATTATGCACATTGTTCAAACCTAATAAAGCAAAAGACAACATGCGGTTCTGGTGCAGCACAATGTGGCCTACAAAGTTACAAGTATAGGCTAGTGAATTAGATTTTAATTTAGAAATATAATAGGGCCTATTTGTATAATTTGTAGGCTGACGCATAATACCAGTTATTAGCCTACCTCTTTCTCTAGTGTTGCTTCATTCCTTCCTTGGTTTCAACAGTTCAATTAAATACGCTTTGTTGTCCTTATCTTCATCATACTAATGACATCCTTTGTATAATATAGGACTAGAATTAGATGCAGAAGGCTTTCACTTCCCTTCACGAAGATTGAATGGTTATGGGTCTGAATAAATAACTGCTATAGCTTATCGCCATTGCGCGTTCGTTCTTTTTTCAAACTACCCATGAGTTCTATTCGATGCTGTGTTTAACATTCAGCAAACCAACTTGCGTCCCTCTTCCTTCAAATAGTCTATTGGTATAAGAAATGCTAAAAAAAATTGTCCTGCGAGCTATTCTAGTCTGGCTTTTCCTGCATGGGACTCCAAGAGCTGAGGAGTGTTTTTTAAGGAGAGAGGCCAGGGGAGCACAGGTGCGTGCGTACTGTGCGAGCAACAGACAAAGGTTATAAATTAGAAGCTTATTATGCATAACCCATCATTAATTAGCTAAATATAAGGCTAATACTGCATTGAATGTATTACCTGAAATAGGTAAGCTAGGACATCTAGAAGAGGATTATCTATTTTTGATGCAATTTGAACGGGGAGAATGACTGCGAGAGAGTGCTAGCGCGTGCACTGATTTTAAAGCAACAATATTCGAGTGATAGGCTGTTTTTTAAAACTCTGCAGCTGCAATTAAAACAATAATCTTTACTAAAAAATAAGGTGACCCCTGAAATGGATGGGTAAATTAGACACTCATTCAGTCTTTATATTACTGTAGCATAGACTATGCTGCAGCAAATGTAGGCCTACCTGTGACAAAAGACCTTACCATGATGAGGTCTACATGCATTGTGAACTGCACTCCATACTGAGATGGGCTGTCTGTCCCCACCCTGAGCGTTGTTGATTCATCATGCGGAGGCCGCAGAGAAGCCACATTTAGTCACTGCATATAATTTAACAATTCCATTTCACGCCATGCTGTTCATATACACTTCTCTGCTATTTATCCCGGGAAAAGGGAGTTGTTTTTGGCGATAAATCTCAGTAACTGGGTTCCCACCATTCAACCCTAGTCAGTGTTACCCCTGCCCCTAGGCTTGATTCACTGACCTCACTGTCCACGAGCTGCAGCTCCTGCTTTGGTGATGGGCCTGGTTGGTTGGTTGGTGGATTTGCTTAACAGGGGATGAGGTGGGGAGAGAAGTTCAGTCATGGCTGCTAATAGTGGCTGTTCACGTCTTAGGTTATCTGTGTGCTTCTTACGCTTGGGCGGTATCCAGATTGTCATACCTTCATACCGACCTTCTGCCATACTCGGATATTTGGTATCCTATTCAGTAATACCGACACTGAACACAAGGGGCGCTGTTTTAAAATCCCACTGATACTAATCTGAAGGTTAGCAATGCTAACAAGTACATGTAGAATACTAACTAAATGCTAACCAGCGCATTGCGAACATTTGAGTAGTTTCTGACCTAAACTATACAAGTAACAAAAAAAATGCTTCTCAGTTTGCTGCACGCACAAAACAAATATTAGACAACAAGGCTCTTGCTCCAGGAGGGGATTATCTGCTGTTACCAAGCGAATGCTTGATTTTTGGAAGAAGCTAACTAGCTAATAAATTAGCAAACCAAATGCACAACTGCAGAGCATTTAGCACATTTTAGACCATTATCTTAATAGCTGTAAGATATCTATCTGGCAAACATTTCACTGGTGGAACTCCATAATGTAATTAAATCACCTGGCGCATGCTGCACAACAGTGAGTGACTCCCAAGGCTCTCACCGCCCAAGCCTAATTCTTCTACTCACTGCCAGTGATGACTTGCCAATTTTGTCATCTTTATGCCAACTCAGTTGGATGCACTTAAACACCAACCACCACGTTATACACCAGGGACATTTGTGCTCAAGATAAGTGGTAATCTCCTGGGGTCTCTGCTTTCTGTCATCAAGACTAGTGAGATCTCCATTAGAGGTCAACCGATTAATCGAAATGGCCGATTTTAATTAGGGCCGATTTCAAGTTTTCATAACAATCGCTAATCTGTATTTTTGGCCACCGATTTGCCGCTTTAACTTAAATATTTTTTTATTTTATATCTTTTTTGTATATTTAATTTTTGTATAATTTTTTTTTTTTTTAACACCTTTTATTTAACTAGGCAAGCCAGATTAAGAACACATTCTTATTTTCAATGACTGCCTAGGAACGGGGGTTAACTGGCTGCCAGGCTGACTACTTGTTACGCGAGGGCAGCAAGAAGCCAAGGTAAGTTGCTAGCTAGCATTAAACTTATCTTATAAAAAACGATCAATCTTAACTAGTGATTATGTTAACTACACATGGTTTATGATATTACTAGTTTATCTAACGTGTCCTGTGTTGCATATAATCGATGCGGTGCCTGTTAATTTCTCATCGAATCACAGCCTACTTCGACAAACGGGTGATGATTTAACAAGCGCATTTGCGAACAAAGCACTGTCGTTGCACCAATGTACCTAACCATAAACATCAATGCCTTTCTTTAAAATCTATACACAAGTATAGATTTTTAAACAGGCATATTTAGTTAATATTGCCTGCTAACATGAATTTGTGTCACTTCTCTAGCATGCCGTGCAAGCAGTCAGGGTATATACAGCAGTTTGGGCCGCCTGGCTCATTGCGGACTGTGTGAAGTCCATTGATTCCTAACTGAAATAATAAACGTTTCGTTTTCGAAATGATAGTTTCCGGATTTGACCATATTAATGACCAAAGGCTCGTATTTCTGTGTGTTATTATGTTATAATTAAGTCTATGATTTGATAGAGCAGTCTGAGCGATGGTAGGCAGCAGAACGCTCGTAAGCATTCATTCAAATAGCACCTTCGTGCGTTTTGCCAGCAGCTCTTCGCAATTCTTCAAGCATTGCGCTGTTTGACTTCAAGCCTATCAACTCCCAAGATTAGGCTGGTGTAACCGATGTGAAATGGCTAGCTAGTTAGCGGGTGCGCGCTAATAGCGTTTCAAACGTCACTCGCTCTGAGACTTGGAGTAGTTGTTCCCCTTGCTCTGCATGGGTAACGCTGCTTCGAGGGTGGCTGTTGTCGATGTGTTCCTGATTCGAGCCCAGGTAGGAGCGAGGAGAGGGACGGAAGCTATACTGTTACACTGGCAATACTAAAGTTCCTATAAGAACATCCAATAGTCAAAAAGGTATATGAAATACAAATCGTATAGAGAGAAATAGTCCTATAATTCCTATAATAACTACAACCTAAAACTTCTTACCTGGGAATATTGAAGACACATGTTAAAAGGAACCACCAGCTTTCATATGTTCTCATGTTCTGAGCAAGGAACTTAAACGTTACCTTTCTTACATGGCACATATTGCACTTTTACTTTCTTCTCCAACACTTTGTTTTTGCATTATTTAAACCAAATTGAACATGTTTCATTATTTATTTGAGGCTAAATTTATAGTATTTATGTATTATATTAAGTTAAAATAAGTGTTCATTCAGTATTGTTGTAATTATCATTATTACAAATAAAAATGTAAATTTAATCGGTATCGGCGTTGAAAAATCATAATCGGTCGACCTCTAATCTCCGTATCTTCTGGGGTCTGCTCTCTCTCAAGACAAGTGGTGATCTCCCCACATCTCCTGGGGTCTCTGCTCTCTCTCATCAATACAAGTGGTGAGAGATCTCCACATCTCCTGGGGTCTCTGCTCTCTCTCAAGACAAGTGGTGAGAGATCTCCACATCTCCTGGGGTCTCTGCGCTCTCATCATACTCACTATCTACATGTTTTACAGAGATTGAAACACTACTGATGTATAAGTGTCTCTCTTTCTGTGTGTGTGTGTGAGATACGTGGCTGTCTGCATTAATCAGATTGCTCTGGTTTTTTTGCCTCGCTCCTCTCAACATCTGTTACTCTTCATGTCACTCGCAGGAGGCAAACTACACACCCCAATGCCCCTATTAACATTGGCACAGAAATCCTCCCCATAATCACTGCCTGCTGCTCTTTCTGTGCCTTGTTGTGTTAAATCCTTTTGCTTGTCAATCATCACGTTGAAATGGAGCCAGGAAGATGTACAGTACATATAAGTATTCATCCCCTTTGGATTTCTTCACATTTTATTGTTACAAAGTGGAATTAAAATGGATTTAATTGTCATTTTGTCAACAATCTATATAAAATACTCATGTGGAAGACAAATTCTAACATATGAAAAATTAAACACCAAACTAATATACACTGCTCAAAAAAATAAAGGGAACACTTAAACAACACAATGTAACTCCAAGTCAATCACACTTCTGTGAAATCAAACTGTCCACTTAGGAAGCAACACTGATTGACAATAAATTTCACATGCTGTTGTGCAAATGGAATAGACAACAGGTGGAAATTATAGGCAATTAGCAAGACACCCCCAATAAAGGAGTGGTTCTGCAGGTGGGGACCACAGACCACTTCTCAGTTCCTATGCTTCCTGGCTGATGTTTTGGTCACTTTTGAATGCTGGCGGTGCTTTCACTCTAGTGGTAGCATGAGACGGAGTCTACAACCCACACAAGTGGCTCAGGTAGTGCAGCTCATCCAGGATGGCACATCAATGCGAGCTGTGGCAAGAAGGTTTGCTGTGTCTGTCAGCGTAGTGTCCAGAGCATGGAGGCGCTACCAGGAGACAGGCCAGTACATCAGGAGACGTGGAGGAGGCCGTAGGAGGGCAACAACCCAGCAGCAGGACCGCTACCTCCGCCTTTGTGCAAGGAGGAGCAGGAGAAGCACAGCCAGAGCCCTGCAAAATGACCTCCAGCAGGCCACAAATGTGCATGTGTCTGCTCAAACGGTCAGAAACAGACTCCATGAGGGCCCGACGTCCACAGGTGGGGGTTGTGCTTACAGCCCAACACCGTGCAGGACGTTTGGCATTTGCCAGAGAACACCAAGATTGGCAAATTTGCCACTGGCGCCCTGTGCTCTTCACAGATGAAAGCAGGTACACACTGAGCACGTGACAGACATGACAGAGTCTGGAGACGCCGTAGAGAACGTTCTGCTGCCTGCAACATCCTCCAGCATGACCGGTTTGGCGGTGGGTCAGTCATGGTGTGGGGTGGCATTTCTTTGGGGGGCCGCACAGCCCTCCATGTGCTCGCCAGAGGTAGCCTGACTGCCATTAGGTACCGAGATTAGATCCTCAGACCCCTTGTGAGACCATATGCTGGTGCGGTTGGCCCTGGGTTCCTCCTAATGCAAGACAATGCTAGACCTTATGTGGCTGGAGTGTGTCAGCAGTTCCTGCAAGAGGAAGGCATTGATGCTATGGACTGGCCCGCCCGTTCCCCAGACCTGAATCCAATTGAGCACATCTGGGACATCATGTCTCGCTCCATCCACCAACGCCACGTTGCACCACAGACTGTCCAGGAGTTGGCGGATGGAGCATGCCCAGGTGTTGTAGGGAGGTCATACAGGCACGTGGAGGCCACACACACTACTTAGCCTCATTTTCACTTGTTTTAAGGACATTACATCAAAGTTGGATCAGCCTGTAGTGTGGTTTTCCACTTTAATTTTGAGTGTGACTCCAAATCCAGACCTCCATGGGTTGATAAATTGGATTTCCATAGATTATTTTTGTGTGATTTTGTTGTCAGCATATTCAACTATGTAAAGAAAAAAGTATTTAATAAGATTATTTCTTTCATTCAGATCTAGGATGTGTTGTTTAAGTGTTCCCTTTATTTTTTTGAGCAGTATAGCTTGATTAGTTAAGTATTCACCCCCCTGAGTCAATTCATGTTAGAAACACCTTTTGGCAGCTGTGAATCTTTTGGGTTAAGTCTCTCTTAGAGCTCTGCATACCTGGATTGTACATTCTTTTTGACTTCAATTCTTCAAGCTCTGTCAAGTTTGTTGTTGATCATCACTAGACAGGTATTTTCAAGTCTTGACATAGATTTTAAAGCAGATTTAAGTCAACTGTAATTGGGCCATGCATTAACTTCTATGTGCTACGTGGGACGCTAGCGTCCCACCTGCGGGACACAGCCAGTGAAATATCAGGGCGGCAAATTCAAAAACAACAAAATGTCATAATTCAACTTTCTCAAACATACAACTATTTTACACCATTTTAAAGATGCACTTCTCCTTGATGTAACCACATTGTCCGATTTCAAAAAGGCTTTACAGCGAAAGCAAAACATTAGATTATGTTAGAGTACATAGACAAAAATAATCACACAGCCATTTTCCAAGCAAGGACGTGTGTCAATAAAACCCAAAACACAGCTAAATGAAGCACTAACCTTTGACGATCTTCATCAGATGACACTCCTAGGACATTATGTTATACAATACAAGTATGTTTTGTACGATAAAGTTCATATTTATTATCCATAAACATCATTTTACATTCGCGTGTGTCATGTTCTTAAAATGTATTCCCACCAAAACGTCCGGTGAATGTGCACATAAATTTACAAAAATACTCATCATAAACGTTGACAAAATATATAACAATTATTTAAAGAATTATAGATGGACTACTTCTGGATGCAACCGCTTTGTCAGATTTTAAAATAGCTTTACGGAGAAAGCAAATTTTTCAATATTCTGAGTACATAGGTCAGCCATCACAGCGAGCTATACAGACACCCTCCAAGTTCAGGGCAACCTAAACTCAGAATTAGTATTAGAAATATTCTCTTACCTTTGCTGATCTTCGTCAGAATGCACTCCCAGGACTGCTACTTCCACAAGAAATGTTGTTTTTGTTCAAAATAATACATATTTATGTCCAAATACCTCCGTTTTGTTTGTGCGTTCAGAGCACTATCCAAAGGCAAAATGCGCGAGCACGGTACCAGAGATGAAAAGTCAAAATGTTCCATTACCGTACTTAGAAGCATGTCAAACGCTGTTTAAAATCAATCTTTATGGTATTTTTAACGTAAAATTGCGATAATATTCCAACCGTACAATAGCGCATTCATTCAATGAGAAAAATAAGGAACGGTGCGCTCGCGGGACCGAGCATAATCCATCCGTTTGTTGCCAGGCAGTCCACTCAGTGACTGAGCTCCTATTATCTGCCCAGTAACAGGAGCAGGCTGAAACAACTTTCTGAAGGCTTTTGACAGCTAATGGAAGCCTTAGGAAGTGCAACGTAACCCCACAGATACTGTAGTTTCGAAAGGGACTAGAAAGAACTACAATTCTCAGATCCTCCACTTCCTGGTTGACTTTTTCTCAGGTTTTTGCCTGCCATATGAGTTCTGTTATACTCACAGACACCATTCAAACAGTTTTAGAAACGTCAGTGTTTTCTATCCAAATCTACTAATAATATGCATATTCTAGTTTCTGGGCCAGAGTAGTAACCTGTTTAAATTGGGTATGTTTTTCATCCGGCAGTGAAAATACTGCCCCCTAGCCCAGACAGGTTAACATTCACTGTCTTGGTAAGAAACAGCAGTGTAAATTTGGCCTTGTGTTTTAGGTTATTCTCCAGCTGTAAGGTGAATTCATCTCCCACTGTCTGGTGGAAAGCAGTCTGAACCAGGTTTTCCTCTAGGATTTTGCCTGTAGTTATTTACATTCTGGGGGTTTTATTCCTGAAAAATCCCTAGTCCTTGCCAATGACAAGCATACCCATAACACGATGCAGCCACCACCATGCTTGAAATATATAGAGAGTAATAATCAGGAATGTGATGTTGGATTTGCCCCAAACAACATGCTGCATTCAAAACAAAAAGTAAATTCCTTTTGGCAAATGTTTTGCATTATTACTTGTTTAGTGCCTTGTTGCAAACTGGATGCTTCTTATTCTGTACAGACTTCCTCCTTTTCACTCAATCATTTAGGTTAGTATTGTGGAGTAAATACAATGTTGTTGATCCATCCTCAGTTTTCTACCATTCACAGCCATCTGTTAATGTTTTAAAATCAGCACTGGCCTCATTGTGAAATCCCTAAGCGGTTTCCTTCCTCTGCTGGCTTCTCTGTTAGGAAGGACGCCTGTGTCTTTGTAGTGACTGGGTGTATTGATACACCATCTACAGTGTAATTAATAACTTCACCATGCTCAAATGGATATTCAATGTCTGCTTGTTTTACCCATCTACCAATAAGTGCCCTCTGCGAGGCACTGGGGGGGGGGACCCTGGTCTTTGGTTGAATCTGTGTTTTGAAATGCACTACTCAACTGAGGGACCTTACAGATAATTATGTGTGTTGGGTACAGCGATGAGGTAGTCAAAAATCATGTTCAATACTATTATTGCACACAGTGAGTCCATGCAACTTATGTGATTTGTCAAGCAGATTTGTACTCCTGTATTTATTTAGGCTTGTCATAATAGGGGGTGAATACTTTTATATAACCATACACATTTTTACAAAAATAACTTGATTTTCTTTTCACTTTGACATTGAGGGTAATTTGTGTTGATCAGTGACAAACAAAAATCACTATTTATATACATTTCAATTCCACTTTTAATGCATCAAAATGTGGAAAAACCTAGGTGGTGGGAGCTCTTAAGTTATCCATTGTATATAGTCTCTCTGAAGACTGAGTAGTGGGGTTATGTTCCAGGGCATGTCTTTTTACTCCACAACTGTGTGTATGTGTGCACACAGCCATACAGTAACTGAAGGCACAAAACATTTGAGTATTATCTTAGATCCAGTGTGCTCTGTTACTTCGTGTATCTTGTGAAGATTACTACTAGTCTGCCTCAAAGCTCTGACTCTGACGTGTTCTGACAATCCCAGTCATCATGTATGTACGGTGCTGGGGGGGATGGCAATGGGATCATTTGGTCATTTCAGAGACATGTAAGGAGAGGGGGAAATTCCCCATGGAACTTGCAACTCAGCCCTTTTCATTTCTACATTTTCAAAAGATGTCACATCTTGAGTTTTGCACTCCCGTCTCTCTCTACATGCACATATGACCCTGAGATAAACAAGTTGAGTTGTGAGCACCGAGGAGAATGTGTTCTACTTCAGTGGTTCCCAACCAATGTTCCCTCTAAGCTGTGAGTGTGCCCGCAGCAGGAGAGCGCTGAAGAAATATCAGCCCACGGTGACAAGCACGAGATTGAACTTCACTCAACTTTCTAGAGTTTTCCCTGTTAACTCTATCAATGTTTCTCTTTTACTGTTGAGTTAACACTGTCAACGTTTCCCTTTACTGTGGCAACCAACGTTTCCCTTTACTGTGGCAATCAACGTTTCCCTTTACTGTGGCAATCAACGTTTCCCTTTACTGTGGCAATCAACGTTTCCCTTAATTGTGGCAATTGTGATTGAATCAGCGCAATATTAGCCACTTTCAATGAAACAAAACGAACTATGCAAGAGATTTTGTTGTAGGTAGGAGTAGGATTCTATTGGACACAACTCAGCATGTACTCGACACAGACCGGTGTGGTATAACCAATCCGATCTGCAGTAGGCCTATATGCAAATAGACCATTGCCATATATGGATCTGTGTTTACGACTGTGGTCGTGAGTAGATGTGCTTGTTTTGAGATCAAAGCAAGAACTGCATATGTTAATAGGGGCATTGGGGTGTGTAGTTTGCCTCCTGCGAGTGACATGAAGAGTAACAGATGAGCGAGGCAAAAAAACAGCAACCTGATTAATGCAGACAGCCACGTATCTCACACACATAGCCACGTGTGCACATTTTGTTCATATCTTTTGCTAGTTAGTGAGTTATTAGCCCAGTTAGGGAGAATTTGTAGTCAGCAATAGGGGAGTGATTTGCTTCCTACGAGCACAAAATGTGTACATTTCTAGACATCTTTAATAACGACTCGGATTTAAAGATTTTATCTTTTTTTTTGTCTTCCATTTTTATATTTATTTTATTTAACTAGGCAAGTCAGTTAAGAACACATTTCTTATTTACAATGACCGCCAAACCCAAACCTGGACGACGCTGGGCCAATTGTGCGCCACCCTATGGGAATCCCAATCATGGCCAGTTGTGATACAGCCTGGAATCGAACCAGGTTCTGTAGTGACACATCTAGCACTGAGATGCAGTGCCATAGCCTGCTGCACCACTCGGGAGCATAGTTGTATTTTGAGACAGGCTTCAATAAGCTAAGTAGCCAATAGGCAGAGGGTAACATAATGTGTCTGATTCTCTGTAATAATGGTATGGGAATAATAATGCATTTTATTTTGTAAACTGGTTTCTTGCATCAAACAACATTTTCAGTAATCTCCTTGTCTGAAGGACAAGTGGATAAACAGGTTCATATCAAGCCCTACATGTTTTTATCAAAAGCCTCATGGAATGTAGGTCTACATTTAACCACACATTGGCTGCTACTGTAGGCTGAATGATAGAGCAGCTATTTCCATGTTAAAATGTTATAGGATGCACTTTCTCCATTGTTTCTGATGGTAGGCCACTCTGATAGGCCTACATTATGATCACATAACCACAGTAGCCTACTTGGCCACTGTTAAAACTGTAACTTAAAGTGGAGACAGCCTCAGTGTCACAGTTAGCGCGTGCTGGAAGTTGCACAGAATTTTCACAATGTTCAAGTTTGCGCTCAGCAGACCTGAAATTTGCTCAGGACCGTAAAAAATGTGAAGGTTGTTCCCAACCCCGGTCCTCGAGTATCCCCAACAGTAAACATTTGTTATTGTAGCCCCGGACAAACACACCTGATTCAACTTGTCACTAATCATCAGGCCCTCAAGTAGGTGAATCAGGTGTGTTTGTCTGGGCTACAACAACAATGTGTTCTGTTGGAGGTACTGGAGGACCGGAGTTGGAACCATTGCTCTACTTGAACAAATCATTGATAAGGAGCTTCACAATACAGCAGCGCTGTATCCTATTTCAGTGTTAAAGGACAGGTCCACATACCTTGCTGCCACTATAAAAATGAGCCACTTGTTAACACTGAATGATTGTCTGACTGGGGATATTTGCACAATTCTCAAGGTTATTGATTGACAATACTTAGGCTAAGACAAGATGCAAATACTGAAAATCCCACTGCCTCTTCAGACCGCCTACATTCAACTAGGCCTGTTCTTTAGAGTTTAATGTCAACAGTCCCCTTAGACAGGGCTGTGTTAGAATGGCTATTTTTGAGACCGAAGCCTGATATGGAAACAGTGGAGACGACAAGGAGAGGTATTGTGGCAGGGACAGGCTGTGGCTGACTTCGAGTGTCTCAGTAAGAGACCTGGGCCAGAAACAGCTCTAGATTTGTCCATTTCTAGCAGGGTCACTGGTCTTGAAGTGAAGGGGAAGGGGTGCTACTGAATCTAAAGTGTTCTTCCAGTTGACACCTTGTGTGCATGTGTAGCAGACAGACAGTAAATGCTGACTTAGGGAAGTTAAAACTAGGGCTGGGCGATATGGACCAAAAGTCATATCCCGATATATTTAGGCTGAATATCGATATAAGATATATCCCGATATTTTTTCCACAAAGTGAGAGCAAATGTTCAGTCAAAGCCAGATATGACATGTCTCAAGTAGTTTTATTGAAAGCGGCTATTTCAGTGAACAGTTGAAAAATCAAATGAATAAATAATAAACAGGGCTCTTCACCTGGTTCAGATTAAATGCTCAGCTGTTCAAATAACAACAACATGTAAACATAAACACTGTAGAACAACAGGAGTACCTTTTTGGAAATCAAAGCTCCATAAGGTGCACATTTAAATAAATAAAAAATATATTTTTCTGAAATAAATATTATATATTTGAGAAAAGTCCATTTTTTTTTTTAGTTTGACAACTTTAAATGGCTTATTAAAATCAAATTACAGATTTCTTCTCCTTTCTAACAAATCCACAGATGCAAATAACGAACATTACAAAATAATAAAATATGACAAACCCTAGTAAGGGCAGCAATTATATATAAATAAAGAACAAAATAAAGTGCTCAGTTTGAGGAAATGTTTTTTAAACATCAGCCTGAGATTACCATTTGCTTTTTGTTAACTCAATTTCTTATCTGAACAGCCTCAACCAGTTGCACAAGAAACAGACTATCAACTCAATAAACATTTCCCCCCTCTTTTTTTACTTTGATAAACAGTAATGCTGTCTTGAGGTAGACATTAGGCACAATGCGGGAAAATGAAGTTTGCAGTGAGCTTTGTTTCGGGGCTGGAGCTTTTTCGGGTTGTCGACGGCTTGCGGCTGGGGCTTCTGCAGCGCGCAGTTTCACACACTCTTCGTATTGCAGTTTGTGCCACTGTTTTAGGTGGTGAAAAAGATTTGTAGTGCTTCCACCCCTGGCTGTAACTTTTTTATGGCACTGCCTACATATAACGGGATTTTGTTGCTCATCTGATACTTTGAATCCGAACCATCTCCAAATTACTGAGCCAATGCTTTTTCTTTTACTAACCAATTCCTCCTCAAAACGCTCCGCAGACGCTGTTGCTTCCTCCATGTTTGTTGAAGTGTCTGTTCCTGCCCCTCCCCTCCCCTCCCCTCCCCTCCCCTCCCCCCTCTGTGAATGAAAGAGGGGCGGGGAGCAGCGCAGAGAGCTCCGGGTCTGCAGCTTGCTTGGAGCAAGGATCAAAGCGCAAATTTGAACTATATCGATATATGCGAAATGGTCTAATTTCATATCACATTTAAAATATATCGATATATTTTTTATATCGATATATCGCCCAGCCCTAGTTAAAACACAACCTTCTACCTAACTCCATTCAGTTGAACCCGTATTGCAGTATTTATACAATAGTGTGTAGCCTAAACATAGAACTAGCTTTTTTCCCCCATGGTCAAAATAAATTCACAGAAGGGTTTTGGTTACTGTGGAAATACCAGGTACTCTTCCTACAGGTACTGATACCTACAGTTTTTGGTAAAATAATGTGTGCGCCTTCCTGCGGGTCCTAGCTAGTTTGTAGACAGGCAGTATAAACAGTGGCACAGCAGGTTAGATTGAATCTGGCGCTCCTCCACGGTCAGAGATGGGAGAGTTGCAGGGAGTTATTTCTGTACAGGGCTCTGTCTGGGCTCAGGATGTCTGATCTGGGTCACAGCATGGAAATATTCTCTTTTTGATGATGGGAAAATAAAGTTGACTGCATGTGTGATTGGCATGATGTGAAGCCAAGCACGGTTTTAGAACGTTGTGTTCTATTTGCTGTAATGAAGCAATGGGCCTCCTGATTGCAATGCATTGCTTTCCTGCAAAACCTATTGGAGCTCATCACTGTTGCTACTGTTCTCGCATCTCACGATATATATATATATATATATATCTGACTGATATATATGTGTGTGTGTGTGTGTGTATGTATGAATGTATATGTGTATATATGTATGTGTATATATATATATATATATATAATATATATATACTGAGAAATAAACATGGCAGAGGCATCAAGGCCCCCAGAAGGGTCAGGGTTGTTTTTTCTCTCTCACTATACAGTAAATGTAATCACAGGTGAGTGGGTTGCATGCAGAATGACAGAGAGATGCTGAAGCTAGGTTAGCATATAGGCTATTGTCAGATTTGGTATTTTTTTTAAATCTGTAAAATGATATCCTTGGTAAAAAAAAAGTGTTGACGTTTTGAGCAAAAACATTTTACTGCACTCAAACTAGCAGCCTGGTTTGCTGGGACGGGGTCTTTAAACTGGCCCGCTAGTGAGTCTTGGTGGCATACAGAGAGCCTGCGCTGATTCCCAGTCAGTGCAGAGAGGGAGAGAGAGTAGTACACCAGCCTATTAGAGGATGGGGAGCCAACACCACCACCGTCTAGGCTCCGCCCAGTCCCCAACAACTAGATGTTCTGCTGTTCATGGGAAATGGAAAAGACAGCCAGCGACGTCTGTCCATCTTAACTCCTCCACATTTTACTAGATTGGTTGAACAGTGCAGAAGATAACCTCTCAGCAGTTTAAAAAAATATCTATATATTTTTTATTTTATTTATTTGTCGGTACCAGTATTTAGGGGATCAGGTGTTTTATTTTACACCTGCAACATTAGGTTTCCACTGTCGAATGAAGCACACTAGCTGCCATGTAGCAAGTCCTCCTCATTGTGAGAACCCCAAAGCAGCGTTTTGATTTAGGATTTGTTGACACAGGATGCCATTGGAACACGGAGTACTCATTGACATCGTGGGGACCTTCCCCTTAAAACACCATGGTAATATTTCATCAGCCAAGCTTGTGGCAGATCTGCAAGTGGTGGGGATGGAGGCTTGATGTGCATCATGGCTACTGCAGACTGTATCCCTCGTCTCCGACCGTCCGTACGTCGGTCTCCTCCTTCCGGTCGTCCTTCCCTCCCATCTCTTCCTTCCCTCCAGCTTGCTGAGGTGGAATAGGAGCTCCTGGATGCCCCTCTAGAGGCAGCAGTAATAATATGACCACAGCTTTAACAGGGAGGCAGGCCCTCATCTCATTGAGAAATAAGGAGGAGCCCTGTGGACTAGTTTCACCTTCCTCCCTGGAGCTGCAGGCATCAGACATCAACAGGAGATTTGAACGATCCAGCAGATACACAACTACAAGTAGCCTCTGACACCTTTTACTGTTGGGCAGTCAACCCTCAGTGGCACATGGACCTCTGCAACATTCCTACATCCTGGGACCTAGTTAACCGTTCCTTTACATGACACTTTCAAATCCTCCGATGAACAGGTTGTTGGACCCCAGGAGGATTTGAAAGTGTTTTGTGGGCTAGCTACAGATATTTTTGTATCTTTAACTGGCATTGTTTGTGCAATGAGGGCTGGGTTATACGCTGCGACTTAGTTCAGTTTTTGAGGGCATCTAGGCTTAATGAGAATTATTTAAAATCCTCATTGTAATCTGTGTTTTTAAGTGCTTTTTGCAAGTATCTGACTGACTAATTCTGAGACAAGCTGGGCATTAAAGATAGAGTATGTGTTTATGTAATAATGAATTCCTTATTCCGAGTCGGGCTGAATCTCAGCTGCACTTAAATAACTGACTTCAGTATCAGCTATGACAGGCGGATTTCAGAAGTCCCTATGGGCCCTAGTCAAAAGTAGTACACTATATAGGGACTAGGGCTCTGGTCAAAAGTAGTACACTATATAGGGACTAGTGTCATTTGGAAAGCCATCTCTACGTTTACTGCTGCCTAGCAGAGCTGACAACACATCTGGAACTCTAGTTCAGGTTTATTTAGCTAGTGATCACATTTTATTAGTCATATGCGCCGAATACCATAGGTGTAGATCTTACAGTGAAATACTTACTAACCAGCCCCTAACCAACAATGCAGTTAAAAAGAATAAGAGATACAAGTAATTAAAGAGCAGCAGTGAATAACAATAGTGAGACTATATACAGGAGGTACCGGTACAGAGTCAATGTGGAGACTATATACAGGGGGGTACCGGTACACAGTCAATGTGGAGACTATATACAGGGGGGTACCGGTACAGAGTCAATGTGGAGACTATATACAGGGGGGTACCGGTACACAGTCAGTGTGGAGATTATATACAGGGGGGGTACCGGTACACAGTCAATGTGTGTGGGCACCGGTTATTTTAGGTAATATGTACATGTAGGTAGAGTTATTAAAGTGACTATGCATAGATGACAACAGAGTAGCAGTGGTGGGGTGGGGGGGGGGTGCACTGCAAATAGTCTGGGTAGCCATTTGACTAGATCTTCAGGAGTCTTATGGCTTGGGTGTAGAAGCTCTTTAGAAGCCTCTTGGACCTAGACTTGGCGCTCCGGTACCGCTTGCCGTGCGGTAGCAGAGAGAACAGTTTTGAGGATCTGAGGACCCATGCCAAATCTTTTCAGTCTCCTGAGGGGGAATAGGTTTTGTCATGGCCTCTTCACGACTGTCTTGGTGTGCTTGGACCATGTTATTTTGTTGGTGATGTGGACACCAAGGAACTTGAAGCTCTCAACCTGCTCCACTACAGCCCCGTCAATGAGAATGTGGGCGTGCTCGGTCCTCTTTTTTTCCCTGTAGTCCACAATCATCTCCTTTGTATTGATCAAGTTGAGGGAGAGGTTGTTGTCCTGGCACCACACGGCCAGGTCTCTGACCTCCTCCCTATAGGCTGTCTCATTGTTGTCGGTGATCAGGCCTACCACTGTTGTGATCGGAAAATGTAATGATGGTGTTGGAGTTGTGCACAGCCACGCAGTCATGAGTGAACAGGGAGTACAGGAGCGGGCTGAGCACGCACCCCTGAGGGGCCCCCGTGTTGAGGATCATCGTGGTGGATGTGTTGTTACCTACCCTTACCACCTGGGGGCGGCCCGTCAGGAAGTCCGGGTTGCAGTTGGTGTTTAGTCCCAGGGTCCTTAGCTTATTGACGAGCTTTGAGGGCACTATGGTGTTGAACGCTGAGCTGTTGTCAATGAATAGCATTCTCACATAGGTGTTCCTTTTGTCCAGGTGGGGAAGGGCAGTGTGGAGTGCAATGGAGATTTTCATCATCTGTGGATCTGTTGGGGTGGTATGAAAGTTGGAGTGGGTAACCACAGTGGTGTGATGTGAAGGTTGAGCTGGGGTGTTTGGGGTCTGCGTGGTTAATTCCCTACACACACACACACACACACACACACACACACACACACACACACTACAATTTGATTTTGAATCACCAAGGTAGTTGCAGCAGGGGGAATCCAGACTGTTTAGCCCAGGCCAGCAGAATCCCAGGGCTGACAGAACACAGTGCTCTGAACCTACAGATGGTTCTACAGTACCCAGCCAGGTTATAGTGTAGCAGAATGATCCATTCACCTTCTCTCTCCCTCTCTTTCTCCTCTTCCTCCTATTAGATATCTGGAGTCTTGGTGTGATCCTGTTCATGCTGGTGTGTGGACAGCCCCCCTTCCAGGAGGCCAACGACAGCGAGACCCTCACCATGATCATGGACTGTAAATACACTGTACCCACCCACGTCTCCAACGCCTGCAAAGAGTGAGTCCCGCAGACACACACGCAGACATGTACACGCATCCTAATTAACAAGTGTTCTCCAGAACAGATGCTGACCTCTGTCTTTCAGCCTTGGTTATGTAACAGATGAGCTGTAAACATCTGAATAGGAGCCAGACCTCTGACTACCACATCTCTCCTTTGTGTTAAGCCTGAACGTCTGTCTGGACGCCAGTCAACACTCTGTGGTCTGGAAGGTTGCCAGTCAGATCTGTGCACATCCAATCATTGGCAGTTCTTCAGGCACTTCTCTGAGCTTCCTGAATCAGGATGGTCCTGACAGATAAATATGTCTGCTGCTATTCCCATAGCTTTGGATTGACCCCGGGGTTGATGCTTATCGCTGTAGATTGAGTTCTAGTTGAATTCAGGGAGGGGGGTAATAAACAGAGCCAGTGTTTGACTCCAGTAAATGGTCATGTCTCTACTAGCTACTCTCATTGTTTATCTTTCCATCTCAGTATTTTTAGACTCAGGAAATGTGCTGCTGCTATCTTTTTCAGCTGAACAAATGATCTACTGTGATTTTATACTGTAGGCTAAATGAGGACTGCACCGCCACATAGAATATAGGCCTGACAGCCCTCCATTTACTCTCTGAATTTACTGTCGCTTTCTAGCAAAGAATGACAGCAGTTTATTTGTCATATGCACATGATAAGTGTAGGGGAGAGTCCATCTGCTCTGTTTGAACTAGACCGCAGTCTGTAAAGACCAGGCCCGGTACTGTGTTCCCCAGCAGAACAGGCAGTCTGTAAATACCAGGCCTGGTTACTATGTTCCCCAGCAGAACAGGCAGTCTGTAAATACCAGGCCCGGTACTGTGTTTCCCAGCAGAACAGGCAGTCTGTAAAGACCAGGCCTGGTTCTGTGTTTCCCAGCAGAACAGACCGTCTGTAAAGACCAGGCCTGGTTCTGTGTTTCTCAGCATAACAGACCGTCTGTAAAGACCAGGCCCGGTACTGTGTTTCCCAGCAGAACAGACCGTCTGTAAAGACCAGGCCTGGTACTGTGTTTCCCAGCAGAACAGACTGTGTGTTTTGTCAAGCCGTGACTGATGATGATGATATTTTGGCTCCTTGAATATCCAGTTCCTTTCCTCCCGTCTCTGCTATACTAAATGTTTATATGAGTGTCCTCCTTCCTTGATTATTCAGATGTCTGCCTTGATTCAATCTTCACAGTCAAATGAAATGAACAGAGAGTGAAAAGAACACTCACAAGCTCCAAATGGAATTGAATATGGAACATGTCTATAGAGTTGTGCTACCTATCATTAGAATTGAATATGGAACATGTTGTCTATAGAGTTGTGCTTCCTATCATTAGAATTGAATATGGAACATGTTGTCTATAGAGTTGTGCTACCTATCATTAGAATTTAATATGGAACATGTTGTCTATAGAGTTGTGCTACCTATCATTAGAATTTAATATGGAACATGTTGTCTATAGAGTTGTGCTACCTATCATTAGAATTTAATATGGAACATGTTGTCTATAGAGTTGTGCTTCCTATCATTAGAATTGAATATGGAACATGTTGTCTGTAGAGTTGTGCTACCTATCATTAGAATTGAATATGGAACATGTTGTCTATAGAGTTGTGCTTCCTATCATTAGAATTGAATATGGAACATGTTGTCTATAGAGTTGTGCTACCTATCATTAGAATTTAATATGGAACATGTTGTCTATAGAGTTGTGCTACCTATCATTAGAATTTAATATGGAACATGTTGTCTATAGAGTTGTGCTACCTATCATTAGAATTGAATATGGAACATGTCTATAGAGTTGTGCTACCTATCATTAGAATTGAATATGGAACATGTTGTCTATAGAGTTGTGCTACCTATCATTAGAATTGAATATGGAACATGTCTATAGAGTTGTGCTTCCTATCATTAGAATTGAATATGGAACATGTTGTCTATAGAGTTGTGCTACCTATCATTAGAATTGAATATGGAACATGTCTATAGAGTTGTGCTTCCTATCATTAGAATTGAATATGGAACATGTTGTTTATAGAGTTGTGCTACCTATCATTAGAATTGAATATGGAACATGTCTATAGAGTTGTGCTACCTATCATTAGAATTGAATATTTAACATGTTGTCTATAGAGTTGTGCTACCTATCATTAGAATTGAATATGGAACATGTCTGTAGAGTTGTGCTACCTATCATTAGAATTGAATATGGAACATGTCTGTAGAGTTGTGCTACCTATCATTAGAATTGAATATGGAACATGTTGTCTATAGAGTTGTGCTACCTATCATTAGAATTGAATATGGAACATGTTGTTTATAGAGTTGTGCTTCCTATCATTAGAATTGAATATGGAACATGTCTATAGAGTTGTGCTTCCTATCATTAGAATTGAATATGGAACATGTCTATAGAGTTGTGCTTCCTATCATTAGAATTGAATTGGAAACCGCAGCGTATCATTTTGTCTTGTTTCCATATGCTTAGGGAGGAGTGGGAGGCATTTGTCTTGTTAACCTCAAATCATTGTGTCGGGGGCGTGATGGAGGAAAATTCGATAGTTACATATCGCAATATTATTTTGGAAGATATTATATCGATACTTCGACTTTTTGTTGTTGCTAGGTGGCGTTAGCTAGCGCTAGTCGGCTGTACTTGCGCCAAAACTCAGGTATTTTTCAACCTATAGCTTGTTCTCCTTTTTCAACAGTGAGCCAACAAGTTTTCAAAACTTTTATTTCCATGTCTGATCAAAACGTATTTTCTCAGTCTCTCTCATCTCTCTGCAACAGACATAGTGAGCAATATGTTTAGAATTGCAGTATCGGATCGTAATACAATAGAATTATGAGAATCACAATACATATCGTATCGGCCACTAAGTATCATCATTATATTGTATCAAGAGGTCCCTGGCGGTTACCAGTCCTAATGTATCTTCTATTGCATCCACATGTTTATCTAAACAAACCCTTGTTACAACTTGTCACAATTTTACTAATGTGTTTTGATATTCAGTGTCTTTGACTTTTTACCAAGGAATGTATCTGAAGTCAGAGTAGACATCTATCTAACCAGGGCCATTCATACAGCTCTCTAACTATGCACATTCACACATACCAAACCTGCATGTTGACATTAGCTGTTCTGTGTGTCAAATCTAATTTTGTCACATGCTTTGTAAACAACAGGTATAGACTAACAGTGAAATGCTGAACTTACGGGCCCTTTCCAAATATGCAGAGAGAACATTTTAAAACATTCTAGAAAGATAATACCACAAGGAATGAATAAATCCGCAATGAGTTGTATACACGTGTTACCAGTACAGTGTGTTGTCCTCATTCTACATACCAGAGAGTTTATTATGATGAATAGCCTGTCATGCATTTACTTTTGGTCTCTACAGAAAACAACTACAAGCCACACCTCATTTTAATGGACTAAAGCAGATTTAGTTGACATTTGATAATATGTCGGCAGGTAGCCAGCCTAGTGGTTAGAGCGTTGGACTAGTAACCGATAGGTTGCAAGATCGAATCCCCGAGCTGACAAGGTAAAACTCTGTCGTTCTGCCCCTGAACAAGGCAGTTCAGGGGTTCCTAGGCTGTCATTGAAAATAAGAATTTGTTCTTAACTGACTTGCCTTGTTAAATAAAGGTAAAATAAAAAAAGAATTCTAGCTGTAACTTTCTGAGGTCAACAAAATAAGTTAGTCAGCGTTGGCTGATTTTAATGAACAGACCTGATAGGTGAGGCAGGCTGTTAGCATTGTGCTAATTAGCCGTTGGCAAGTGACCTTTCTGTGAGTTGCTGCCCCTATGGAGGATGAGAGGAGAGGGAAGAGATTGGACTGGGGAGGCTGGTTGCCTCAGGGCTCAGCACAGCAGACTACACCACGTTGACCCTGCCTGACTCAGTCAGAGGGGGAGCAGGTGTTGTCCGGGAAGAGAGACTGAAACCACCAAAACAGCCTTTAGCTCATTTAGGCTCAGCCAGTCAGGCCCCTCTCTCTCTCTCTCCTCTCTCTCACTTGCACTCCTCTCTCTCACTCCCGTCTGCACTCCTCTCTCTCTCTCTCTCTCTCTCTCTCTCTCACTCTCACTCCCGTCTCCTCTCCCTCTCACTCTCACTTCCGTCTGCACTCCCTCTCACTCTCACTCCCATCTGCACTCTTCTCTCTCTCTCTCTCTCTCTCTCTCTCTCTCTCTCCCGTCTGTTCTCTCTCTTTCTCTCTCTCACTCTCTCTCACTCCCGTCTGCTCTCTCTCTCTCACTCTCACTCTCTCTCTCTCACTCCCGTCTCCTCTCACTCTCTCTCACTCTCTCTCACTCTCTCTCACTCTCTCACTCTCTCTCACTCTCTCTCACTCTCTCTCACTCTCTCTCACTCTCTCTCACTCTCACTCTCTCTCTCTCTCTCTCACTCTCTCTCTCTCTCTCTCTCTCTCTCTCTCTCACACTCTCTCTCTCCCTCTCTCTCTCACTCCCGTCTCCTGATGGAAAGACATCACTAAGAGGCTTTCAGTTGAGGATTTGGGCCTGAGTAGTGTTAATAGTGTTTTTCAGTTGAGGATTTGGGCCTGGGTAGTGTTAATAGTGTTTTTCAGTTGAGGATTTGGGCCTGGGTAGTGTTAATAGTGTTTTTCAGTTGAGGATTTGGGCCTGGGTAGTGTTAATAGTGTTTTTCAGTTGAGGATTTGGGCCTGGGTAGTGTTAATAGTGTTTTTCAGTTGAGGATTTGGGCCTGGGTAGTGTTAATAGTGTTTTTCAGTTGAGGATTTGGGCCTGGGTAGTGTTAATAGTGTTTTTCAGTTGAGGATTTGGGCCTGGGTAGTGTTAATAGTGTTTTTCAGTTGAGGATTTGGGCCTGGGTAGTGTTAATAGTGTTTTTCAGTTGAGGATTTGGGCCTGGGTAGTGTTAATAGTGTTTTTCAGTTGAGGATTTGGGCCTGGGTAGTGTTAATAGTGTTTTTCAGTTGAGGATTTGGGCCTGGGTAGTGTTAATAGTGTTTTTCAGTTGAGGATTTGGGCCTGGGTAGTGTTAATAGTGTTTTTCAGTTGAGGATTTGGGCCTGGGTAGTGTTAATAGTGTTTTTCAGTTGAGGATTTGGGCCTGGGTAGTGTTAATAGTGTTTTTCAGTTGAGGATTTGGGCCTGGGTAGTGTTAATAGTGTTTTTCAGTTGAGGATTTGGGCCTGGGTAGTGTTAATAGTGTTTTTCAGTTGAGGATTTGGGCCTGGGTAGTGTTAATAGTGTTTTTCAGTTGAGGATTTGGGCCTGGGTAGTGTTAATAGTGTTTTTCAGTTGAGGATTTGGGCCTGGGTAGTGTTAATAGTGTTTTTCAGTTGAGGATTTGGGCCTGGGTAGTGTTAAGTGTTATTCCTCCTAGATAAGCAGGTCCACCTGGGACAGGGCTGTACTGCCAAGCTGCTTTCTTCTTCCTCATTAGCATATTTCTTGTCTCCGTTCCATTCTTTCCCCCAATCTTTGCCAAAATGTTTTTACCTGCCACAATTAATAATTCAGGAGGTCTTTTGCATTTTATCCCCTTGAGTTGTTTGATTTTGTCATTCCTGGTTTTAATAAATGTATTTTTTTTGGGGGGGGGAATTAGATTTTAGTTTAGTTTCTCAGCATGACGTGGAAATGCTCTTCATATTGAGCCAATCACAGAGGATGGAACACTGGACTTTTCAGTTGTTTTGTTCATTGATCATGTGCATTGTCTGTTTGTCTGGAATCCATTTCACTCAGTCTTTGATTGCTGTCCTCGTCAACTCCTATCACATATCTGTTGTACCTTCCTACTACTGCAGGCCAACTCCTATCACATATCTGTTGTACCTTCCTACTACTGCAGGCCAACTCCTATCACATATCTGTTGTACCTTCCTACTACTGCAGGCCAACTCTGAAGTAGTAGATGTTGTGTCTCTGGAACGGTCTTTTGTGGAGCTGAAATCATCACCATTTTCTACAAGTATGAAGTAAAGTGCACAATCTCTTTTCTATGGCAACATTATCATTTGATTCAATAGACTAGGCCTAGCCTTTGTTTGCTCGTGATGTCACATTATATAGGCTATAAAATGTCTTCATATGCAGAGGAATGTGCAATTAATACAATTACATACCAGCACATTACTTCCAAACCACTTCTTTCTCTCGGTCTCTCACTTCCCGCTTTCTTTTCTTTGCTTCTTTCTCTCTTGCTGTTGCTCTATCACATGTCCTCTTCCCCCCCTTTCTCCTCTCTCCATGCCTGCCTGCTGTTAGAGTACGGTAGCCAAGCCTCCATTCTCCAGGAGAGAGGAGATACAGCATGCATGACTAGGAGGTTACTATAAATATCCCCATAGCAGCTTCCTGTCTTCTTCCCCTGAGAGAAGAGTGAGACTGGAATGGGTAGAGACAGGAGGCTGGAGGACTGAGTAAGGAATGAGTAGAGATAGAGAGAGACAGGAGGAGTGAGGCTGGAGGGGGAGGCTGGAATGGGTAGAGACAGGAGGCTGGAGGACTGAGTAAGGAATGAGTAGAGATCGAGAGAGACAGGAGGAGTGAGGCTGGAGGGGGAGGCTGGAATGGGTAGAGACAGGAGGCTGGAGGACTGAGTAAGGAATGAGTAGAGATCGAGAGAGACAGGAGGAGTGAGGCTGGAGGGGGAGGATGGAATGGGTAGAGACAGGAGGCTGGAGGACTGAGTAAGGAATGAGTAGAGATCGAGAGAGACAGGAGGGGGAGGCTGGAATGGGTAGAGACAGGAGGGGTGAGGCTGGACTGGGTAGAGACAGGAGGGGGAGGCTGGACTGGGTAGAGACAGGAGGGGGAGGCTGGACTGGGTAGAGACAGGAGGGGGAGGCTGGACTGGGTAGAGACAGGAGGGGGAGGCTGGAATGGGGAGAGACAGGAGGGGTGAGGCTGGACTGGGTAGAGACAGGAGGGGGAGGCTGGAATGGGTAGAGACAGGAGACTGGAGGACTGAGTAAGGAATGAGTAGAGATCGAGAGAGACAGGAGGGGTGAGGCTGGACTGGGTAGAGACAGGAGGGGGAGGCTGGAATGGGTAGAGACAGGAGGGGTGAGGCTGGACTGGGTAGAGACAGGAGGGTGAGGCTGGACTGGGTAGAGACAGGAGGGGGAGGCTGGAATGGGTAGAGACAGGAGACTGGAGGACTGAGTAAGGAATGAGTAGAGATCGAGAGAGACAGGAGGGGTGAGGCTGGACTGGGTAGAGACAGGAGGGGGAGGCTGGAATGGGTAGAGACAGGAGGCTGGAGGACTGAGTAAGGAATGAGTAGAGATCGAGAGAGACAGGAGGGGTGAGGCTGGAATGGGTAGAGACAGGAGGGGTGAGGCTGGAATGGGTAGAGACAGGAGGGGTGAGGCTGGACTGGGTAGAGACAGGAGGGGGGAGGCTGGACTGGGGAGAGACAGGAGGGGGAGGCTGGACTGGGTAGAGACAGGAGGGGTGAGGCTGGACTGGGTAGAGACAGGAGGGGGGAGGCTGGAATGGGTAGAGACAGGAGGGGGAGGCTGGAATGGGTAGAGACAGGAGGGTGAGGCTGGACTGGGTAGAGACAGGAGGGGTGAGGCTGGACTGGGTAGAGACAGGAGGGGGAGGCTGGACTGGGTAGAGACAGGAGGGGGAGGCTGGACTGGGTAGAGACAGGAGGGGGAGGCTGGAATGGGTAGAGACAGGAGGGGTGAGGCTGGACTGGGTAGAGACAGGAGGGGGGAGGCTGGAATGGGTAGAGACAGGAGGGGGAGGCTGGAATGGGTAGAGACAGGAGGGGGAGGCTGGACTGGGTAGAGACAGGAGGGGTGAGGCTGGACTGGGTAGAGACAGGAGGGGGAGGCTGGACTGGGTAGAGACAGGAGGGGGAGGCTGGACTGGGTAGAGACAGGAGGGGGAGGCTGGAATGGGTAGAGACAGGAGGGTGAGGCTGGAATGGGTAGAGACAGGAGGGGTGGGGCTGGACTGGGTAGAGACAGGAGGGGGAGGCTGGAATGGGTAGAGACAGGAGGGTGAGGCTGGAATGGGGAGAGACAGGAGGGGGAGGCTGGAATGGGTAGAGACAGGGGGAGTGAGGCTGGAATGGGTAGAGACAGGAGGGGTGAGGCTGGACTGGGTAGAGACGGGGAGTGAGCCTGGACTGGGTAGAGACAGGGGGAGTGAGGCTGGACTGGGTAGAGACAGGAGGGGGAGGCTGGAATGGGTAGAGACAGGAGGGGGAGGCTAGAATGGGGAGAGACAGGGGGAGTGAAATAATACATGTAGGTATACATCAGACTCTTAACATGCTCAAAGACAGAAGTAAAGCTTATGTTCAGATAAATATTGTACAGAAAGTTGAACCTTTGATGGATAGAATTATGATGGATAGGCCTAGTCTTGGGCCTAGTCAGAAGCTCTCCTATCGTGTGTGTTTGTGCGCGCGTTTGCCATGCGCATGCGTTTCTGTGGGTTGGTCACGCAGTCTGCGTCACAGCTGGCAGAGGGAAATGGAAGCGGACAGCCGTTATTAAAAAACGGGTTGGATTGTTCTTATCAGGGGTCTGCCTGGCCTGCCACTCTTTAGATAGGCATACTGCTCCGCTCCGGGTCTACAGGAGCCCAGAGCTGACAAATCCCTGGCCAGACAGACAGACTGCACACCGACTGGGCTGAGACACCATGCAGAAGATGGTACAGCTCACAGGAGGAGTACAGCACACAACACTCTGCTAACCCATGTCTGCTTCTCTCTGTGTAGGCTGGAGCTAGTCTGTGTGTGTAGGCTGGAGCTAGTCTGTGTGTGTAGGCTGGAGCTAGTCTGTGTGTGTAGGCTGGAGCTAGTCTGTGTGTGTGTAGGCTGGAGCTAGTCTGTGTGTGTGTAGGCTGGAGCTAGTCTGTGTGTGTGTAGGCTGGAGCTAGTCTGTGTGTGTGTAGGCTGGAGCTAGTCTGTGTGTGTGTGTAGGCTGGAGCTAGTCTGTGTGTGTGTGTAGGCTGGAGCTAGTCTGTGTGTGTGTGTAGGCTGGAGCTAGTCTGTGTGTGTGTGTAGGCTGGAGCTAGTCTGTGTGTGTGTGTAGGCTGGAGCTAGTCTGTGTGTGTGTGTAGGCTGGAGCTAGTCTGTGTGTGTGTGTAGGCTGGAGCTAGTCTGTGTGTGTGTGTAGGCTGGAGCTAGTCTGTGTGTGTGTGTAGGCTGGAGCTAGTCTGTGTGTGTGTGTAGGCTGGAGCTAGTCTGTGTGTGTGTGTGTGTGTGGTGTGTGTGTGTGTGTGTGTGTGTGTGTGTGTGTGTGTGTGTGTGTGTGTGTGTGTGTGTGTGTGTGTGTGTGTGTGTGTGTGTGTGTGTGTGTGTGTGTGTAGGCTGTAGCTAGTCTGTGTGTGTGTGTGTGTAGGCTGTAGCTGGTCTCTGTGTGTGTGTGTAGGCTGTAGCTGGTCTGTGTGTGTGTGTGTAGGCTGTAGCTAGTCTGTGTGTGTGTGTGTGTGTAGGCTGTAGCTAGTCTGTGTGTAGGCTGTAGCTAGTCTGTGTGTAGGCTGTAGCTAGTCT
>NC_138295.1:81785000-81825000 GCF_965601325.2 Salmo salar
GGTTTAAACATGTGGTGGTGGTGGTGTCGTCATTAGGTTTAAACGTGTGGTGGTGTAGTCGTCATTAGGTTTAAACGTGTGGTGGTGTCGTCGTCATTAGGTTTAAACGTGTGGTGGTGTCGTCGTCATTAGGTTTAAACGTGTGGTGGTGGTGGTGTCGTCATTAGGTTTAAACGTGTGGTGGTGGTGTCGTCATTAGGTTTAAACGTGTGGTGGTGTAGTCGTCATTAGGTTTAAACGTGTGGTGGTGTCGTCGTCATTAGGTTTAAACGTGTGGTGGTGGTGGTGTCGTCATTAGGTTTAAACATGTGCTGGTGGTGGTGGTGTCGTCATTAGGTTTAAATGTGTGGTGCTGGTGTCGTCATTAGGTTTAAACGTGTGGTGGTGGTGGTGTCGTCATTAGGTTTAAACGTGTGGTGGTGGTGGTGTCGCCATTAGGTTTAAATGTGTGGTGGTGGTGGTGTCGCCATTAGGTTTAAACGTATGGTGGTGGTGGTGTCGTCATTAGGTTTAAACGTGTGGTGGTGTCGTCATTGGGTTTAAATGTGTGGTGCTGGTGGTGGTGGTGTCGTCATTAGGTTTAAACGTGTGGTGGTGGTGGTGGTGGTGTCGTCATTGGGTTTAAACGTGTGGTGGTGGTGGTGTCGTCATTAGGTTTAAACGTGTGGTGGTGGTGTCGTCATTAGGTTTAAACGTGTGGTGGTGGTGTCGTCGTCATTAGGTTTAAACGTGTGGTGGTGGTGGTGGTGGTGGTGGTGTCGTCATTAGGTTTAAACGTGTGGTGGTGGTGTCGTCATTAGGTTTAAATGTGTGGTGCTGGTGTCGTCATTAGGTTTAAACGTGTGGTGGTGGTGGTGTCGTCATTAGGTTTAAACGTGTGGTGGTGGTGGTGTCACCATTAGGTTTAAATGTGTGGTGGTGGTGGTGGTGGTGTCGCCATTAGGTTTAAACGTATGGTGGTGGTGGTGTCGTCATTAGGTTTAAACGTGTGGTGGTGGTGGTGGTGTCGTCATTGGGTTTAAATGTGTGGTGGTGGTGGTGTCGTCATTAGGTTTAAACGTGTGGTGGTGGTGTCGTCATTAGGTTTAAACGTGTGGTGGTGGTGTCGTCGTCATTAGGTTTAAACGTGTGGTGGTGGTGGTGGTGTCGTCATTAGGTTTAAACGTGTGGTGGTGGTGTCGTCATTAGGTTTAAACGTGTGGTGGTGGTGTCGTCATTAGGTTTAAACGTGTGGTGCTGGTGTCGTCGTCATTAGGTTTAAACGTGTGGTGGTGGTGTCGTCGTCATTAGGTTTAAACGTGTGGTGGTGGTGGTGTCGCCATTAGGTTTAAACGTGTGGTGGTGGTGGTGTCGCCATTAGGTTTAAACGTGTGGTGGTGGTGTCGTCATTAGGTTTAAACGTGTGGTGGTGTCGTCGCCATTAGGTTTAAACGTGTGGTGCTGGTGGTGGTGTCGTCATTAGGTTTAAACGTGTGGTGGTGGTGGTGTCGTCATTAGGTTTAAACGTGTGGTGGTGGTGGTGTCGTCATTGGGTTTAAACGTGTGGTGGTGGTGTCGTCATTAGGTTTAAACGTGTGGTGGTGGTGTCGTCATTAGGTTTAAACGTGTGGTGGTGGTGTCGTCGTCATTAGGTTTAAACGTGTGGTGGTGGTGGTGTCGTCGTCATTAGGTTTAAACGTGTGGTGGTGGTGGTGTCGTCGTCATTAGGTTTAAACGTGTGGTGGTGGTGGTGTCGTCGTCATTAGGTTTAAACGTGTGGTGGTGGTGGTGTCGTCGTCATTAGGTTTAAACGTGTGGTGGTGGTGTCGTCGTCATTAGGTTTAAACGTGTGGTGGTGGTGGTGTCGTCATTAGGTTTAAACGTGTGGTGGTGGTGGTGGTGTCGTCATTAGGTTTAAACGTGTGGTGGTGGTGTCGTCGTCATTAGGTTTAAACGTGTGGTGGTGGTGTCATTAGGTTTAAACGTGTGGTGGTGGTGTCGTCGTCATTAGGTTTAAACGTGTGGTGGTGGTGTCGTCATTAGGTTTAAACGTGTGGTGGTGTCGTCGTCATTAGGTTTAAACGTGTGGTGGTGGTGGTGTCGTCATTAGGTTTAAACGTGTGGTGGTGGTGGCGTCGTCATTAGGTTTAAACGTGTGGTGGTGGTGGCGTCATTAGGTTTAAACGTGTGGTGGTGGTGTCGCCATTAGGTTTAAAGGTGTGGTGGTGGTGGTGTCGTCGTCATTAGGTTTAAACGTGTGGTGGTGGTGGTGTCGTCATTAGGTTTAAACGTGTGGTGGTGGTGGTGGTGTCGTCATTAGGTTTAAACGTGTGATGGTGGTGGTGGTGTCGTCATTAGGTTTAAACGTGTGGTGGTGGTGGTGTCGTCATTAGGTTTAAACGTGTGGTGGTGGTGGTGGTGTCGTCATTAGGTTTAAACGTGTGGTGGTGGTGGTGGTGTCGTCATTAGGTTTAAACGTGTGGTGGTGGTGGTGGTGTCGTCATTAGGTTTAAACGTGTGGTGGTGGTGTCGTCATTAGGTTTAAACGTGTGGTGGTGGTGGTGGTGGTGTCGTCATTAGGTTTAAACGTGTGGTGGTGTCGTCATTAGGTTTAAACGTGTGGTGCTGGTGTCGTCGTCATTAGGTTTAAACGTGTGGTGGTGCTGGTGTCGTCGTCATTAGGTTTAAACGTGTGGTGGTGGTGGTGGTGTCGTCATTAGATTTAAACGTGTGGTGGTGGTGTCGTCATTAGGTTTAAACGTGTGGTGGTGGTGGTGGTGTCATTAGGTTTAAACGTATGGTGGTGGTGTCGTCATTAGGTTTAAACGTGTGGTGGTGGTGTCGTCATTAGGTTTAAACGTGTGGTGGTGGTGTCGTCATTAGGTTTAAACGTGTGGTGGTGGTGTCGTCATTAGGTTTAAACGTGTGGTGGTGGTGTCATTAGGTTTAAACGTGTGGTGGTGGTGGTGTCGTCATTAGGTTTAAACGTGTGGTGGTGGTGGTGGTGTCGTCATTGGGTTTAAACGTGTGGTGGTGGTGGTGGTGGTTTCGTCATTGGGTTTAAATGTGTGGTGCTGCTGCTGGTGGTGGTGTCGTCGTCATTAGGTTTACATGTGTGGTGCTGCTGGTGGTGGTGGTGTCATCATTGGGTTTAAATGTGTGGTGGTGGTGGTGGTGTCGTCATTAGGTTTAAATGTGTGGTGCTGCTGGTGGTGGTGGTGGTGTCGTCATTGGGTTTACATGTGTGGTGCTGCTGGTGGTGGTGGTGGTCATTAGGTTAAAAGCCTAATATCTGGATGACATCTTTCTTGTCTCTGTAATTTCATGTAACCAGAAAACAGGAAATAGTCCTAGATGCATATATGCAGACATCACTGGGACTTTAATGCAGATGGGCTTTATACTATTAATGTAGCCTCTCTGCCCGGTTTTATCATAGCCTTCATAATCCTATTAAATTGCCATCTCTGTTTTTACACTTTATTTGCACATCAAATGTAAGCAACTGAGCAGTGTGTGACCAACTCTCGAAACTGATGCCTTTTCACTGTGTTTCTATTGGCACTGAAGCCTCTCTTCAAGCACTATGTATAGCAGAACTGAGCCAGGCAATAATGCAACGTCCATTTTAATATTTCATTATTGATTGGAGATATATATATGGTATAGACTAGTATAGTGCTTTTCCAGACCTTCAAAGCTTTACATCGTTAAGGTGAGGCTCACCTTATCCACCATCATATGTGCTTAAAGGGAAAATATGCATTTGCAACATTTTTTTACTTATAAATGTATTATATGTACCTATTGATTCTTGAAGAATATAACTCGTAAATGCCTCAAGTTCAACTGTCGTACCCCATCAGAACCCAAAATATAAGCTTGTTTTACTCTGTTTGCAAACAATGTAAATGTAAACGCACTATATAGCCTCAAACCATAGTTAAAACTATACATTTGTTATCATGGTCAGTCCTTGCATCCATAGCGCTTTCTATGAATTTGAGTGGTTACATTTTTTTAGCCCCATCCCTAGGCTTTTTACTGAAACAGGCACATGGAAAATGCTTTGTTATTCTTTAAACTGCGGATTGCTGCTTTAAGTGTGATTTTACAGAAAATATAACAGTCACTTTGACTGTTAGTAAATGTACTGTACAGCAGTGGATGCTTTCCAGCATAGAGGTGTAATGGAGGACCGTTGCTGAGTGTTAAAAACTGGGTGGTTTGAATGCTGATTGGCTGACAGCCTTGGTATAATCAGACCGTATACCACGGGTATGACAAAACATTTTTACTGCTCTAATTACGTTTGTAACCAGTTTATAATAGCAATAAGGTACCTCGGGTTTGTGGTATATGGCCAATATACCACGGCTAAGGGCTGCATTGCATCATGCATAAGAACAGCCCTTAGCCGTGGTATATTGGTCATCTACCACACCCCCTCAGGCCTTATTGATGAAATAGATGGATAGATCTAAATAGCCTAGTTGGCTGAGATTAGAAGTAATAAATGGTGTCCTGGATGATCCCTGAGCCACATGGCAGCAGTATAGTACAGTAAAGTGTTGTAATGAACAACATGGCTACCTGCCTGTAGGTAGGGAGGGTTGTGACGGTCATGGGATTTTGCATGATGGTAATTGGCCAGCCAAATGACCGCGGTTCTCCTCTACTTTGCTCCTGACTGCATGTGCTGCCATCTTCAGTCTCAGCTGTTGATAAAAAATGTTCAATATACAATGCCTTCAGAAAGTATTCCACATTTTGATGTGACAGCCTGAATTCAAAATGGATAAAATTCCCAATAATGACAAAGTGAAAACATGTTTTTAGAACTTTTTGCAAATGTATTGAAAATTAAATCCAAACATGACATTTACATAAGTATTCACACCCCTGAGTCAATACATGTTAGAATCACCTTTGGCAGCGACTATAGCTGTGTGTTTTTCCTGAGTAAGTCTCAAACAGCTTTGCACACCTGGATGGAACAGTATTTGCACATTCTATTTTTTAATTCTTCAAGTTCTGTCAAGTTGTTTGTTGATCATTGCTTGATAGCCATTTAAGTCTTTCCATAAATGTTCAAGTGATTTTAAGTCAATACTGTAACTAGGCCACTCAGGAACATTCAATGTCATCTTGGTAAGCAACTCCAGTGTATATTTGACCTTGGGTTTTAGGTTATTGTCCTGCTGAAAGGTGAATTTGTGTTCGTGTCTGTTGGAAAGCAGACTGAACCAGGATTTTGCCTGTGTTTAGCTCTATTCCATGTATTTTTTTTATCCTTAAACTCCCTAGTCCTTACCAATGGCAAGCATACCCAAAACCTGATGCAGCCACCACCATGCTTGAAAATATGGAGTGGTACTCAGTTATGTTGTTTTGGATTTGCCCCAAACATAACGCTTTGTATTCAGGACATAAAATTAATTTCTTTGCCACATTTTTTACTGTATTACTTTGGTGCCTTTTTGCAAACAGGATGCATGTTTTTTTTTTAAATATTTTTATTCCGTACAGGCTTCCTTCTTTTCACTCTGTCAATTAGGTTAGTATTGTGGAGTAACTACAATGTTGTTGATCCATCCTCCGTTTTCTCCTATCACAGCCATTAAACTCAAACTGTTTTAAAGTCACCATTGGCCTCATGGTGAAATCCTTGAGCGGATTCCTTCCTCTCCGGCAACTGAGTTAGGCAGGACACCTGTATCTTCGTAGTGACTGGGTGTATTGATACACCATCCAAAGTTGAATTACCGTAATTTCCGGACTATTAAGCGCACCTGAATATAAGCCGCACCCACTGAATTAAAAAAAAAACGATTATTTTGAACATAAATAAGCCGCACATGTCTAGAAGACGCAGGTGCCTACCGGTACATTGAAACAAATTAACTTTACACAGGCTTTAACGAAACACGGCTTGTAACAAACAAAAACAAAAATTGCAGTAAGCTTTAGTTGTCTTTTTGCACTGAGTCAATTCCTCACGCTGCTGTTTCCAACGTCTTATCATCGACTCATTAAGACCAAGCTCCCGTGCAGCAGCTCTATTTCCTTTTCCAACAGCCAGATCAATCGCCTTCAACTTGAAAGCTGCATCATATGCATTTCTCCGTGTCTTTGCCATGATGAGGGTGACAAAATGACTACCGTAATCAGAATGATGGGAAGTTTGAGAGCGCTCTATTTAATTTAAACAGTAAACAAAAAAGTTGTTTGACCGTAACCCGTTCGGAAATTTCATTGGTCTAATGAAAGCTTCATGCCGGCAAAAAACTGAGCACGTCACAGAATGTATTTTTTTGGAGAGAAAAAAAATTGAAATTGGGAAAAATCCATATATTAGCCGCGTCATTGTTTAAGCCGCGAGGTTCAAAGCTGGGAAAGAAGTTGCGGCTTATAGTCCGGAATTTACGGTAATAACTTTACCATGATCAAGGGATATTCAATGTTTGTTTTTGAATTTTTACCTGTCTACCAATAGGTGCCCTTCTTTGCGAGGCATTGGAAAACCTCCCTGGTGTTGAGTCTGTTAGAAATTTGTAGAACATTTCTAAAAACATAATTCCACTTTGACATTATGGGGTATTGTGTGTAGGCCAGTGACACACAATTGCAATTTAGCCTAATCCATTTTAAATTCAGGCTGTAACACACCACAATGTGGAAAAAATAAATGGGTGTGAATACTGTAGAAAACATTAAGAACACCTGCTCTTTCCATGACAGACTGACCAGGTGAAAAGCTATGATCCCTTATTGATGTCACTTATTAAATCCACTTCAAATCAGTGTAGATGAAGGTGAGGAGACAGGTTAAAGAAGGATTTTTCAGCCTTGAGACATGGATTATGTATGTGTGTCATTCAGAGGGTGGACAAGAATGGACAAGACAAAATATTTAAGTGCTGTTGAACAGGTTATGGTAGTAGTTGCCAGGCGCACCGGCTTGTGTCAAGAACTGCAATGCTGCTGGGTTTTTCACGCTCAACAGTTTCCCGTGTGTATCAAGAATGGTCCACCACCCAAAGGACATCCAGCCAACTTGACACAACTGTGGTTAACATTGGAGTCAACATGGGTCTGCATCCCTTTGGAACGCTTTTGACATGCCCAACGAATTGAGGAAGTTTTTAGGGCGGGGGGGGGGGGGTAAAACTCAATATTAGGAAGGTGTCCTGAATGTTTTGTGAACTCGGTGTATATCATGACTGTCTTCATCCATAACTGTTGGTTATATGGTAGTTGTGCCAGCCCAGGGGATGCTGTGGACGTTTGCAATGTGACTAACATGGTGCCCTCTCTTTTTGCCTCTGTTTCTCTCTCTCTCTTTCAATGCAATTCAATGAGCTTTATTGGCATGATAAAACATCATCTTACATTACCAGAGCAAACCTATAAGAGCAATTTCAATCAATGATGACAAAAACAATCAATACTTTTTCCTCTCTCTAGTCTGGTAGGCCGGATGCTGCAGCGGGACCCAAAAGGCCGTGCGTCTCTGGAGGAGATAGAGAGCCATGCCTGGCTGCAGGGGGTGGACCCGTCCCCAGCCACCAAGTTCAACACCCCCCTGGTGTCTCATAAGAGCCTGTCTGAGGATGAGCACAACGGGATCATACAGCGCATGGTGCTGGGGGACATCGCAGACCGAGAGCCCATAGTAGAGTAAGTTAACAAGCATACATGGACATAAACTCAGCAAAAAAAGAAATGTCCTCTCACTGTCAAATGCGTTTGTCAGCAAACTTAACGTGTAAATATTTGTATGAACCTAACAAGATTCAACAACTGAGACATAATCTGAACAAGTTCCAGACATGTGACTAACAGAAAAGGAATAATGCGTCCCTGAACAAAGGGGGGGTCAAAATCAAAAGTAACAGTCAGTATCTGGTGTGGCCACCAGCTGCATTAACCTGTTGAGGGTAGGGGGCAGTATTTGCACGGCCGGATAAAAAACGTACCCGATTTAATCTGGTTATTACTACTGCCCAGAAACTAGAATATGCATATAATTATTGGCTTTGGATAGAAAACACCCTAAAGTTTCTAAAACTGTTTGAATGGTGTCTGTGAGTATAACAGAACTCATATGGCAGGCAAAAACCTGAGAAGATTCTGTACAGGAAGTGCCCTCTCTGACCATTCCTTGGGCTTCTTGACTCTTTATTGAAAACTTAGGATCTTTGCTGTAACGTGACACTTCCTACGGCTCCCATAGGCTCTCAGAACCCGGGAAAAAGCTGAATGATGTCTTTGCAGTCCCTGGCTGAAAAACATTAGCGCCTTTGGTAAGTGGTCTATCAGAGGACAATGAGACTGAGGCGCGTGCACGAGGCGACCCCATGTTTTTATTTTCTCTCTCTTTGAACGTAAACACGGTTTCCCGGTCGGAATATTATTGCTTTTTTACGAGAAAAATGGCATAAAAATTGATTTTAAACAGCGGTTCACATGCTTCGAAGTATGGTAATGGAATATTTAGAATTTTTTTGTCACGAAACGCGTCGGGCGCGTCACCCTTCTTTACACTTCGGATAGTGTCTTGAACGCACGAACAAAACAGAGGATATTTGAACATAACTATGGATTATTTTGAACCAAACCAACATTTGTTATTGCAGTAGAAGTCCTGGGAGTGCATTCTGATGAAGAACAGCAAAGGTAATCAAATTTTTCTTATAGTAAATCTGACTTTGGTGAGGGCTAAACTTGGTGGGTGTCTAAATAGCTAGCCCTGTGATGCCGGGCTATCTACTTAGAATATTGCAAAATGTGCTTTCACCGAAAAGCTATTTTAAAATCGGACATAGCGAGTGCATAAAGGAGTTCTGTATCTATAATTCTTAAAATAATTATGTTTTTTGTGAACGTTTATCGTGAGTAATTTAGTAAATTCACCGGAAGTTTGCGGGGGGTATGCTAGTTCTGAACGTCACATGCTAATGTAAAAAGCTGTTTTTTGATATAAATATGAACTTGATTGAACAAAACATGCATGTATTGTATAACATAATGTCCTAGGATTGTCATCTGATGAAGATCATCAAAGGTTAGTGCTGCATTTAGCTGTGGTTTGGATGTATGTGACATTATATGCTAGCTTGAAAAATGGGTGTCTGATTATTTCTGGCTGGGTACTCTGCTGACATAATCTAATGTTTTGCTTTCGTTGTAAAGCCTTTTTGAAATCGGACAGTGTGGTTAGATTAACGAGAGTCTTGTCTTTAAAATGGTGTAAAATAGTCATATGTTTGAGAAATTGAAGTAATAGCATTTCTAAGGTATTTGAATAACGCGCCACGGGATTCCACTGGCTGTTACGTAGGTGGGACGATTTCGTCCCACCTACCCTAGAGAGGTTAAGTACTGCAGTGCATCGCCTCCTCGTTGACTGCACCAGATTTTCCACTTCTTGCTGTGAGATGTTACCCCACTCTTCCACCAAGGCACCTGCAAGTTCCCGGACATTTCTGGAGGGAATGGCCCTAGCCCTCACCCTCCGATCCAACAGGTCCCAGACGTGCTCAATGGGATTGAGATCCGGGCTCTTTGCTGGCCATGGCAGAACACTGACATTCCTGTCTTGCAGGAAATCACGCACAGAATGAGCAGTATGGCTGGTGGTATTGTCATGCTGGAGGGTCATGTCAGGATGAGCCTGCAGGAAGGGTACCACATGAGGGAGGAGGATGTCTTCCCTGTAACGCACAGCGTTGAGATTGCCTGCAATGACAGCAAGCTCAGTCCGATGATGCTGTGACACACTGCCCCAGACCGTGACAGATCCTCCACCTCCAAATCGATCCCGCTCCAGAGTACAGGCCTCGGTGTAACGCTCATTCCTTTGACGATAAAACCAGAATCCGTCCATCGCCCCCGGTGAGACAAAACCGCGACTCGTCAGTGAAGAGCACTTTTACACGGTCCTGTCTGGTCCAGCGACGGTGGGTTTGTGCCCATAGGCTACACTGTGAGGACCTGCCTTACAACAGGCCTACAAGCCCTCAGTCCAGCCTCTCTCAGCCTATTGCGGACAGTCTGATGGAGGGATTGTGCGTTCCTGGTGTAACTCGGGCAGTTGTTGTTGCCATCCTGTACCTGTCCCGCAGGTGTGATGTTCGGATGTACCGATCCTGTGCAGGTGTTGTTACACGTGGTCTGCCACTGCGAGGACGATAAGCTGTCCGTTGCTGAGTTTATGTATCGGTATACAAACATGTACCTATACTAGGGCTGTTACGGGGACCGTGTTACCGCCACACCGACGGACACAAGTTGTGACTGCAGTCAAATTCCACATGACCGTTGAGTCTCAGTAACTAGGTTTCTCTAAAACTGTTCTCTGATGCTGTTGGTCATTAGTAGCCTACCAAACTTGCTAACGGCCTGGTACTCAAGGCTCTATTGTCCCTCCATCAGATCCTAATGGCCTGGTGCTCAGGGCTCTACTGTCCCTCCATCAGGTCCTAATGGCCTGGTACTCAGGGCTCGACTGTCCCTCCATCAGGTCCTTATGGCCTGGTACTCAGGGCTCTACTGTCCCTCCATCAGGTCCTTATGGCCTGGTACTCAGGGCTCTACTGTCCCTCCATCAGGTCCTAATGGCCTGGTACTCAGGGCTCGACTGTCCCTCCATCAGGTCCTTATGGCCTGGTACTCAGGGCTCTACTGTCCCTCCATCAGGTCCTTATGGCCTGGTACTCAGGGCTCTACTGTCCTTCCATCAGGTCCTTATGGCCTGGTACTCAGGGCTCTACTGTCCCTCCATCAGGTCCTTATGGCCTGGTACTCAGGGCTCTACTGTCCCTCCATCAGGTCCTAATGGTCTGGTACTCAGGGCTCTTGTCCCTCCTTCAGGTCCTAATGGCCTGGTACTCAGGGCTCTTGTCCCTCTAACCACTCTGACATAAATACAATGGAAAATCATGAGCTCATGTTGCGCCACATTTCTATAGGCTATTCAAACTGATATTTAATGGCCTTTTAAGAGGATCCCATCAGCTTTCTATAGGCTTACTATATTTTAATTCTCAACTTTCACATGCCTTTATGCAACTTTTTCAAATCCTAGTCTCATGCATCATGTAGCCAAGCCCATAGGCCTATATGTTTTGATAAGGCTTTTATCACAACTAACGTGGCCAAATAGCTCTAAGCCTAGCCTATAGGCCTAGGATCCCTGCAACACGGTTGGTGAGCATATAGCCTACAGAGCCTAGTGAAATGTGTTCTTATAAGCTCCGTCATTGCGCAATCGTGTGTGTGAAAACAGTTTTGACTGGCCACTATTTAAAAGAAGATCCCAGCTTTCTCCTGCTGCTAGGTTTATTGCTCAGTTCTTACAATGAAGCGCATTAATCCTCTTTCCAACCGGTGTAGCCTACCTGGTATACATAGGCGTGGTGTGAGTAGCACATTTTCACTATAAAAGTGCACCTTTATACTAAAGCAGACGTGGTGTGATCATAACAACATACAGGAACTCAAGTCCTTCTGTTCACCTGACTTAGAATTCTTCACAATTAAATGTCGACCGCATTATCTACCAAGAGAATTCTCTTCGATTATAATCACAGCCGCATATATTCCCCCCTAAGCAGACACATCGATGGCCCTGAACGAACTTCATTTGACTCTATGTAAACTGGAAACCACATATCCTGAGGCTGCATTCATTGTAGCTGGGGATTTTAGCAAGGATAATCTGAAAACAAGACTCCCTAAAATCTATCAGCATATCGATTGTGCAACCAGGGCTGGTAAAACCCTGGATCATTGCTATTCTAACTTCCGCGACGCATATCAGGCTCTCCCCCGCCCTCCTTTCGGAAAAGCTGACCACGACTCCATTTTGTTGGAGCAACTTCTTTGCTCACTTTGTGGACAATACAGTGCCACTGACACAGCCCGCTACCAAAACCTGTGGGCTCTCCTTCACTGCAGCCGACATGAGTAAAACATTTAAACGTGTTAACCCTCGCAAGGCTGCAGGCCCAGACGGCATCCCCAGCCGCGTCCTCAGAGCATGCGCAGACCAGCTGGCTGGTGTGTTTACGGACATATTCAATCAATCCTTATCCCAGTCTGCTGTTCCTACATGCTTCAGGAGGGCCACCATTGTTCCTGTTCCCAAGAAAGCTAAGGTAACTGAGCTAAACGATTACCGCCCCGTAACACTCACTTCCGTCATCATGAAGTGCTTTGAGAGACTAGTCAAGGACCATATCACCTCCGCCCTACCTGACACCCTAGACCCACTCCAATTTGCTTACCGCCTCAATAGGTCCACAGACAACGCAGTCGCAACCACACTGCACACTGCCCTAACCCATCTGGATAAGAGGAATACCTATGTGAGAATGCTGTTCATCGACTACAGCTCAGCATTTAACACCATAGTACCCTCCAAACTCGTCATCACCCTGGTTCTCGACCCCGCCCTGTGCAACTGGGTACTGGACTTCCTGACGGGTCGCCCCCAGGTGGTGAGGGTAGGTAACAACATCTCCACCCCGCTGATCTTCAACACTGGGGCCCCACAAGGGTGCGTTCTGAGCCCTCTCCTGTACTCTCTGTTCACCCACGACTGCGTGGCCATGCACGCCTCCAACTCAATCATCAAGTTTGCAGACGACACTACAGTGGTAGGCTTGATTACCAACAACGACGAGACGGCCTACAGGGAGGAGGTGAGGGCCCTTGGAGTGTGGTGTCAGGAAAATAACCTCACACTAAATGTCAACAAAAACAGAGGAGATGATCCTGGACTTCAGGAAACAGCAGAGGGAGCAGCCCCCTATCCACATCGACGGGACAGTAGTAGAGAGGGTAGTAAGTTTTAAGTTCCTCGGCGTACACATCACGGACAAACTGAATTGGTCCACCCACACAGACAGCATGGTGAAGAAGGCGCAGCAGCGCCTCTTCAACCTCAGAAGGCTGAAGAAATTTGGCTTGTCACCAGAAGTACTCACAAACTTTTACAGATGCACAATCAAGAGCATCCTGTCGGGCTGTATCACCGGCTGGTAATGCAGCTGCTCCGCCCATAACCGGAAGGATCTCCAGAGGGTAGTGAGGTCTGCACAACGCATCACCGGGGGCAAACTACCTGCCCTCCAAGACACCTACACCACCCGATGTCACAGGAAGGCCATAAAGATCATCAAGGACAACAACCACCCGAGCCACTGCCTGTTCCTCCCGCTATCATCCAGAATGCGAGGTCAGTACAGGTACATCAAAGCTGAGACCGAGAGACTGAAAAACAGCTTCTATCTCAAGGCCATCAGACTGTTAAACAGCCATCACTAACATTGAGTGGCTGCTGCCAACATACTGACTCAACTCCAGCCACTTTAATAATGTAAAAATGTATGAAAAATGTATCACCAGCCACTTTAAACAATGCTACTTCATATAATGTTTACATACCCTACATTACTCATCTCATACGTATATACTGTACTCTTTACCATCTACTGCATCTTGCCATCTTGATGTAATACATGTATCACTAGCCACTTTAAACAATGCCACTTCATATAATGTTTACATACCCTACATTACTCATCTCATTACTCATCTCATATGTTTTTACTGTACTCGATACCATCTACTGCATCTTTCCTATGCCGTTCTGTACCATCACTCATTCATATATTTTTATGTACATATTCTTATTCATTCCTTTACACTTGTGTATAAGGTAATTGTTGTGAAATTGTTAGGTTAGATTACTCGTTGGATATTACTGCATTGTCGGAACTAGAAGCACAAGCATTTCGCTACACTCGCATTAACATCTGCTAACCATGTGTATGTGACAAATACATTTTTTTTTTAATTCCATGCATCATTGCATTTGCAGACTTATGTAAGATGCCTATTATTCATAATGTGATGAGTGGATTGGATAGTCATAGGCTAATAATATAACTCAATCACTGTTTGCAAAAACGACAAAGGATAAATGCGTGGCTGAGTGCATATAGTGTAGAGTAGGCCTAGGCTATATCAGGTTATATATAGGTTTCTATATAGGTTTCTTCTTTGTATGGGAAAAATGTGGTCTTTTAGAAACACATTTCATGCAATTTTATTACACTTTATATGACTGGAGACATTAGCAGAATCTTTTTTAATATGACAAATTACAGAGTAGCCTATTCTGCTGACACTGAGGAACAATCAGTTAAAACGACGCTGTCCATATAATAGGTCTACTAGCAGGGGAGACACAAATATAATATGACGTCCATCTAAACTGGAGCAGGAAACTGTTGTCCAATAACTGAATTTAAAGTAGCACTGACCCGATAATGATAAATAGTCAATCTGCACAATGTGTGCTCACCAGACATATTGCTCTGATCTCTGCTGGTGACAATAAAATAGGCTATACTGTTGTTCGCTCAGTTAAGTTGAGAATTTTGATAACTAAAGGACAAATGAGTATTTTCCTCGTCTTCTCTTTACAGCAATAACAATTTGTTTTCCAGCGATTTGAATATTGCGATATGCCTGGCTTGGCCTCTCTACTTTTCAGACAGTCGCAACTCAACAATAATCTGCCCAAATTGCGCATGCAGCCTTTCATTTTACATTTTAGTCATTTAGCAGACGTGAATGCATACAGTAGTGAATGCATACATTTCATTTTATTTTATTTTTTAAAAATTCTGTACTGGTCCCCCGTGGGAATCGAACCCACAACCCTGGCGTTGCAAACACCATGCTCTACCAACTGAGCCACACGGGACCAACTGTAGGCAATGCGATTTAGAACAATCCACCATTTCTTTTTAAGCTAATGGTCCTCGTTGGCCGAATCATGATTTTATTTATTTATTTTTCTCGCCTTTTATTTAACCAGGTAGGCCAGTTGATAACAAGTTCTCATTTACAACTGCGACCTGGCCAAGATAAAGCAAAGCAGTGCGACAGTAGCCTATTTTGAATGATTTTATTTATTTCTGTATAGACGAGGTAAGGCTAATTAGGCTATATAGTTTTGGCAATTCTATTTACTTTAGAGAAAGCTTCCCCATGCCTCATGGACGCGCCGCACGTAACCTCCATTCAGCTGATTACATTTTGTTTTTGTGTGCCATTCTAAATCAAAAATAATTCCACATATATTTGTAGGCTGTATGTAAAGACCAGATTTAAATTGAGAATAGTCTGATGGGTGAGAATAGTATCAAGCGCTTGTAAAATTGTGAATGAGAGACTGATGAAGTGTGTGCAGCCTGTGCAAGAAACAGAACAGAGCTCATGCCTTTCATGCAACTTTTTCAAATCATTAGTCGCATCATGCAGTCTTAAAATGTATAAAAAATCTAAACATATAGCCTAATGTTTGTATCACAGCTAAAGTCTCATAAATAACTCTAAATGAAGCATATAGCAGGATCTGAATCTTTGTTAACCGCTCAACACAGAATAGCTGCATGAGCACACACCCTTGGAAAAGTTTGGAGAAAATATCCTTTCTATTTTATTCAGCTAAACATGTTTATGTTAATTAACGGTCAGTTACCATGAGTCCAACAGTTATTTGCATGATAATCACCAGCTGACAAAATTGAATGACCGCAACAGACCTAACCTACACACACACAATTGCAGATGGCCGTTAATCTTCTGCAAGTGACGAGGTATTTAACAGAATGTATTTTGCATTGACTGACTGTGCCATTTGCTGTGGAGGCATGAATGATGTTCTGAAGTCTGCTCTTCATTTGTCCTTTTCATATTGCGGGTTCTGCAACCCACCAAACCTGTTTCTGTGTCACGCTCACCACTAACATCTGTACTACCAACGCATAGAACTGAACCTGAACATCTGAGAGGACTCCGTCAGCAGATAAGAGACCAGAGTGTTGAACTGTAGCATGTGAACCCAACAGCAGCCCTCCTTTAGCCTCCTACCCTGAACATGAATCATGGATGTGATTTGAAACACACGTACTGGCTCCACTTTAAAGCAGCAGGGCCGCTGCCAGCCGTGTTTCACAGACACACACTGGCCTCCTTTCATTGACCCTGTCTGAAGGAAGGGTTTTACTGACGATGAGGAGAGAGCAGAGGGATACAGGGAGTCTTTGAGTATACGCCAGAGGATTTATCCCCACTTCCCAGGCATTCAAGAGATTGTCCCGCTGACGTCCCCACCTCCCACCTGACAGACATTTACATTCTCACACACACACACCACAGCCCTTGGCTGAGGATTTCACTTGATTGTTCATTAACACAGCGTAGAGTAATACCAGAGGCTGTCGAGGAATGTGAACCAGCCATCTACTGTCATTGACTCCAGAGGGGTTAGAGGGATGTGAACCGGCCATCTACTGTCATTGACTCCAGAGGGGTTAGAGGGATGTGAACCAGCCATCTACTGTCATTGACTACAGAGGGGTTAGAGGGATGTGAACTTGCCATCTACTATCATTGACTCCAGAGGGGTTAGAGGGATGCGAACCAGCCATCTACTGTCATTGACTCCAGAGGGGTTAGAGGGCAGCAAAAGGTTAGAACCTGTTATGTTGCTTTGTTTACATTTAGATGCGTCAAATGGCTTCTTTTAAATGCCGACGTGATTGGGTTTGCTCTGCGGTGACTTGTCTGTTGACATACCGTACTTGTCTCTCGTGGGTGTGTAACCCTCTCTTGGCCTTCTCTCCCAGCCTGTCCTAACATGTCCTGTCCATGGTGTTTGTTCCAGAGCCCTGGAGACCAACAAGTACAACCACATCACTGCCACCTACTTCCTGCTGGCTGAGAGGATCCTGAGAGAGAAACAGGAGAAGGAGGTCCAGACACGCTCCTCCAGCCCCAGCAACATCAAGGCCCAGTTCAGGTGACACACACACATGCAACACATACAGTTGAAGTCGGAAGTTTACATACACTTAGGTTGGAGTCATTAAAACTCGTTTTTCAACAACTCCTAAAATTTCTTGTTAACAAGCTATAGTTTTGGCAAGTCGGTTAGGACCTCTAATTTGTGCATGACACAAGGAATTTTTCCAACAATTGTTTACAGATTATTTCACTTATAATTCACTCTATCGCAATTCCAGTGGGTCAGAAGTTCACATACACTAAGTTGACTGTGCCTTTAAACAGCTTGGAAAATTCCAGAAAATTATGTCATGGCTTTAGAAGCTTTTGATAGTCTAATTGACATCATTTGTGTCAATTGGAGGTGTACCTGTGGATGTATTTCAAGGCCTACCTTCAAACTCAGTGCCCCTTAGCTTGACATCATGGGGAAATCAGCCAAGACCCCAGAAAAAAATAGTAGACCTCCACAAGTCTGGTTCATCCTTGGGAGCAATTTCCAAACGCCTGAAGGTACCACGTTCATCTGTACAAACAATAGTACGCAAGTATAAACACCATGGGACCACGCAGCCATCATACCACTCAGGAAGGAGACGCGTTCTGTCTCCTAGAGATGAACTTACTTTGATGCGAAAACTGCAAATCAATCCCAGAACAACAGCAAAGGACCTTGTGAAGATGCGGGAGGAATTGGGTACAGAAATATCTATATCCACAGTAAAACGAGTCCTATATCGACATAACCTGAAAGGCCGCTCAGCAAGGAAGAAGCCACTGCTCTAAAACCGCCAGACTACAGTTTGCAACTGCACATGGGGACAAAGATCGTACTTTTTGGAGAAATGTCCTCTGGTCTGATGAAACAAAAAATAGAACTGTTTGGCCATAATGACCATCGTTATGTTTGGAGGAAAAAGGGGGATGCTTGCAAGCCGAAGAACACCATCCCAACCATGAAGCACGTTGGTGGCAGCATCATGTTGTGGGGGTGCTTTGCAGCAGAAGGGACTGGTGCACTTAACAAAATAGATGGCATCATGAGGGAGGAAAATGTGGATATATTGAAGCAACATCTCAAGACATCAGTCAGGAAGTTAAAGCTTGGTCGCAAATGGGTCTACCAAATGGACAATGACCCCAAGCATACTTCCAAAGTTTAAGGACAACAAAGTCAAGGTATTGGAGTGGCCATCACAAAGCCCTGACCTCAATCCTATAGAAAATGTGTGGGAAGAACTGAAAAAGCATGTGCGAGCAAGGAGGCCTACAAACCTGACTCAGTTACACCAGCTCTGTCAGGAGGAATGGGTCAAAATTCACCCAACTTATTGTGGGAAGCTTGTGGAAGGCTACCTGAAACGTTTGACCCAAGTTAAACAAATTTAAAGGCAAAGCTACCAAATACTAATTGAGTGTATGTTAACTTCTGAACCACTGGGAATGTGATGAAATAAATAAAAGCTGAAATAAATCATTCTCTCTACTATTATTCTGACATTTCACATTCTTAAAATAAAGTGGTGATCCTAACTGACCTAAGACAGGGATTTTTACTAGGATTAAATGTCAGGAATTGTGAAAAACTGAGTTTAAATGTAATTGGCTAAGGTGTATGTAAACTCCCGAATTCAACTGTACATACATGCAACACACGTGTGACACATACAACACCAAAACTATCCCCTCCAGATGAAACCCACCAGATCCAACCACTCTAACTGCAATACCAATGCCTGTTTAATAGCCTACTACACACACTCATCCATTTATTGGGGCCATCCAGATTGTCATAATGACGACGACTCAGTGACTAGGAGGAGGAAGCAGCCAAGGCTCTGACGGTAATTGACCTGTTATGCTTCAGTAGCTGTGGGTGCTGCTCTGCTGGGCGTCGTTGACCGTGGCATTAGGAGGAGAACCCATGCTGTCCTTTCCTCTTGGTCTGGTTCCCATCCTGCCCCCTCCGGTCATGTGATCCCTCAACGTGGTGACAAATGTGTTTTTACGGCTGACTGCAGTAAATGCTTTGGAGTGACCTAGAAAAGGGAAGTCTGCTTCTCTCTCGGAATATCAAAGCCAGAGAGAGGGAGCGAGACACTCCTTTTAGAGGTAGAAGAGAGGAGAGATCAAACGCATGCAGGCTAAAGCTGCTCCCTCCTGGCCTGCTCGCTATAACCCATTTGGCCAGAAACCCATTGCCAAACGGGGAGAAGGCCCAATTTTAGCTCCTGGGTTGTGGCCCCCTGGGTGCAGGAGCAGAATGTGTGCCAAATCAACTGTAATGTATGGTGCAGCAGTACAGGTTTCTACTGCACATCTACTGTTTCTACTGGCCTGCGCTCCTCAGTTCACTGCACGTTGTGTATTTTAACACAGAAACACTGTCAGCGTGTGGCATCAGGCAACATAACAGAAAGAAAAAAACGTTCTGATAGTGGTTAAATTATTTTTAGGAATAACAACAGTCTACTGTGTGTCATGCACATGCCAGTTTATATATGCCCAAAATAGTGACCTGGACAAGAGGACGAATGCTAGGTGTGTTACCATAGTTCCCTCGCGCTCTCTCTCTCTCCGTGCCATCGTGGGCTGAAGCTGAGCTTCATCAGGTAGTTGGCTTCAGGGATTGTAGAGTCTGTCAGGGTCGTCTGAGGTTGTGAGAGTGAATGGAATCTGAGGTGTGTGTCTGAGAGATTCTACTGTCCTTACGCCTTTTGAAAGCCTGGCTGAATTAACTAGGATGAGCAGCAGTAAGGGGCCTTTGGCGACCCGACCCAGCCCACCGCCATGCAGCAGCGTGGCGGGTTACACATGCACCCAGCAGGCAGGACTACCATGGGATTAATTGTGTTAGATTGCGTGCCGCTGGGACATGCCCGGGCTCCGTCGACAGGGATCCCCAGCGCTCTGTTCTGTTTGTTTTCTCACTCTGCCATGTCAACAAGGACCTTCTACATTAGAAGAATGTTGACTCACTGAGCTGTTTAGTCAGGTTCAGCAGTTCAGTACTGGATTACACATGAATCATCTGACCTCATTCTAAGATCATACTGTTTATTTTATCTTGGTTTATTTTCTCCTCTGACTCTATGTAAAGTCATTGCAGTGTATACTAACCAGGGGAATAACTCTGGTCTGCTCTCTGCTCTTCCAGGCAGTCCTGGCCGACGAAGATTGACATGCATCAGGACATCGAGGACAGTCTGGCAGCCTCCTCCATCTGCCACGCTGGTGGTCCCCAGTCCCCCGCCCGCAGCGCTGAGAACCTTCTCAACGGACACCGCACCAAAGGCCTGCTGGAGCTCCGCAGGGACGAGAGCAACGCAGGGGCCTCCGGTGCCCCTGCCCCCGTTTCTGGGCCCCCTAGAGCTGGGGCCACGGCCCCCACACCCTCCACTTCCTCAGCCAAGCAGCGCAGCTGCCTGTTCAGGGTGGAGGAGGATGAAGAGGAGGAAGAGGACCCGTCCCCTCTGTCCACCCAAGTGATCCTGCGTCGCAGGGCTCCATCCATCACCAACCGGCTGACTTCCAGGAAGAGCGCCCCGCTCCTCAACCAGATCTTTGAGGAGGAGGGTGAGTCGGACGACGACTTCCATATGGACGAGGGGCTGCCGCCCAAACTCAGCCGGCTAAAGATGAACATCGCAGCGGCCGGGTCGCCGGGCACCACTCAGAAACGCTATCACCGCCGCAAGAGCCAAGGCCGCGGCTCGTCCTGCTCCAGCTCCGAGACCAGCGACGACGACTCGGAGAGCCACCGCCGGCGTCTGGACAAGGACACAGGTTTCACCTACAGCTGGAACCGCAGGGACAGCAGTGAGGGCCCACCTGGGAACTCAGGGGGAAATGGTGGCGGGAGCAGTGGAGGGCAGAGTAAACCCCCCGGGGAGGGGGGCAGCTCAGGTCCAGACAGGGGCAGTCCTCCTGGAGGGGGAGGTGGGGGGAGTAGTGACAATGGAGGGAGTGGTAGTAGTGGGGGAGGAGGTGGTAATGGACAGGGTTCCCCCTCAAGTTGTTCTAACGGCAGCAGTAACCACTCGTCTTCAGGGTCCACGCGGAGACACTGTGCCTCCCGCAGCCCCGGGGCTGCAGAGCTGGTGGAGAGCCTGAAGCTCCTGAGCCTGTGTCTCAGCTCCCAGTTACAGCACAGGGGGAGAAGTGGAGGCCCCGGCCTGGCAGGGGGGATGGGCCAGTTCATCATACACCCTCAGAACCTGTCAAGCAGCCTGTCAGCTGGCAGCGTCAAGACACAGGAGAGGTCCTCTTGGAAGATGTGCATCGGCTCCAACGGCAGCTTGGACCTGGAGTTAGACACCATCGCTCTGCCCACCACCGCTGTCAACACTCCAAGGGCATACACAGACCAAACGGCAGCAGCACTTAGCGAACTGGCCCTGGCCACCAAGGAGAATAACAAGCTGAACAACCTGAAAAAGAATGTTCTCCAGCTACCTCTGTGTGAAAAGACCATCTCTGTGAACATCCAGCGCAGCCCTAGAGAAGGGCTCCTGTGCACCTCTCAGGCCAGCTGCTGCCAGGTCATATGACACACACCCCCTGGCACCCTCTGACACCACTCTGCCAGTCCAATCTGTCCAACCACAGTCACCGCTGTAGCATACGTCTGACCTCAGAACACCTCACCATCAAAACCTGCCTTCTGCTGTTATCTTAAAAGATGACACTTTTAGTTTGTTCACTAGGGCCTATGAGCTGCATGCTGCAGGGGATTATTTTGTTTTGTTTCTGCTACTATCACTAGCTCCCCCTGGAATGAGCCGAGGTAACAGAACTTAACTAAGTTCTGAGGTGAGTTGGGGTGTTGATGTAAACATAAATATGGATGTGGGTTTGATTTTAGATTAACTATATTTTGGGGTACAAAATACCAAACTTGTAACAGTGGGTAAGTAGTAGCACGTGATAGTTAAAGGGTAAGCACTTAAATTAGATTATTGGTCTATTGTTCAATTCAAGTCCTGATGTTGATGCCCACTAGCAGTGGAATGTAAAGGGTATGCTGGGAGAGGTAGAGGAGAACAGATACCAGTCACCATACAGCTGGGAGAGGTAGAGGAGGACAGAGATACCAGTCACCATACAGCTGGGAGAGGTAGAGGAGAACAGATACCAGTCACCATACAGCTGGGAGAGGTAGAGGAGAACAGATACCAGTCACCATACAGCTGGGAGAGGTAGAGGAGGACAGAGATACCAGTCACCATACAGCTGGGAGAGGTAGAGGAGGACAGAGATACCAGTCACCATACAGCTGGGAGAGGTAGAGGAGAACAGATACCAGTCACCATACAGCTGGGAGAGGTAGAGGAGAACAGATACCAGTCACCATACAGCTGGGAGAGGTAGAGGAGGACAGAGATACCAGTCACCATACAGCTGGGAGAGGTAGAGGAGAACAGAGATACCAGTCACCATACAGCTGGGAGAGGTAGAGGAGGACAGAGATACCAGTCACCATACAGCTGGGAGAGGTAGAGGAGGACAGAGATACCAGTCACCATACAGCTGGGAGAGGTAGAGGAGAACAGAGATACCAGTCACCATACAGCTGGGAGAGGTAGAGGAGGACAGAGATACCAGTCACCATACAGCTGGGAGAGGTAGAGGAGGACAGAGATACCAGTCACCATACAGCTGGGAGAGGTAGAGGAGAACAGAGATACCAGTCACCATACAGCTGGGAGAGGTAGAGGAGGACAGAGATACCAGTCACCATACAGCTGGGAGAGGTAGAGGAGAACAGATACCAGTCACCATACAGCTGGGAGAGGTAGAGGAGGACAGAGATACCAGTCACCATACAGCTGGGAGAGGTAGAGGAGGACAGAGATACCAGTCACCATACAGCTGGGAGAGGTAGAGGAGGACAGAGATACCAGTCACCATACAGCTGGGAGAGGTAGAGGAGAACAGATACCAGTCACCATACAGCTGGGAGAGGTAGAGGAGAACAGATACCAGTCACCATACAGCTGGGAGAGGTAGAGGAGGACAGAGATACCAGTCACCATACAGCTGGGAGAGGTAGAGGAGGACAGAGATACCAGTCACCATACAGCTGGGAGAGGTAGAGGAGAACAGATACCAGTCACCATACAGCTGGGAGAGGTAGAGGAGGACAGAGATACCAGTCACCATACAGCTGGGAGAGGTAGAGGAGGACAGAGATACCAGTCACCATACAGCTGGGAGAGGTAGAGGAGAACAGATACCAGTCACCATACAGCTGGGAGAGGTAGAGGAGGACAGAGATACCAGTCACCATACAGCTGGGAGAGGTAGAGGAGGACAGAGATACCAGTCACCATACAGCTGGGAGAGGTAGAGGAGGACAGAGATACCAGTCACCATACAGCTGGGAGAGGTAGAGGAGGACAGTGATACCAGTCACCATACAGCTGGGAGAGGTAGAGGAGGACAGAGATACCAGTCACCATACAGCTGGGAGAGGTAGAGGAGGACAGAGATACCAGTCACCATACAGCTGGGAGAGGTAGAGGAGGACAGATACCAGTCACCATACAGCTGGGAGAGGTAGAGGAGGACAGAGATACCAGTCACCATACAGCTGGGAGAGGTAGAGGAGGACAGAGATACCAGTCACCATACAGCTGGGAGAGGTAGAGGAGAACAGAGATACCAGTCACCATACAGCTGGGAGAGGTAGAGGAGGACAGAGATACCAGTCACCATACAGCTGGGAGAGGTAGAGGAGAACAGATACCAGTCACCATACAGCTGGGAGAGGTAGAGGAGGACAGAGATACCAGTCACCATACAGCTGGGAGAGGTAGAGGAGGACAGAGATACCAGTCACCATACAGCTGGGAGAGGTAGAGGAGGACAGAGATACCAGTCACCATACAGCTGGGAGAGGTAGAGGAGGACAGAGATACCAGTCACCATACAGCTGGGAGAGGTAGAGGAGAACAGAGATACCAGTCACCATACAGCTGGGAGAGGTAGAGGAGAACAGAGATACCAGTCACCATACAGCTGGGAGAGGTAGAGGAGAACAGAGATACCAGTCACCATACAGCTGGGAGAGGTAGAGGAGGACAGAGATACCAGTCACCATACAGCTGGGAGAGGTAGAGGAGGACAGAGATACCAGTCACCATACAGCTGGGAGAGGTAGAGGAGAACAGAGATACCAGTCACCATACAGCTGGGAGAGGTAGAGGAGGACAGATACCAGTCACCATACAGCTGGGAGAGGTAGAGGAGGACAGATACCAGTCACCATACAGCTGGGAGAGGTAGAGGAGGACAGAGATACCAGTCACCATACAGCTGGGAGAGGTAGAGGAGGACAGAGATACCAGTCACCATACAGCTGGGAGAGGTAGAGGAGGACAGAGATACCAGTCACCATACAGCTGGGAGAGGTAGAGGAGAACAGAGATACCAGTCACCATACAGCTGGGAGAGGTAGAGGAGAACAGAGATACCAGTCACCATACAGCTGGGAGAGGTAGAGGAGAACAGAGATACCAGTCACCATACAGCTGGGAGAGGTAGAGGAGGACAGATACCAGTCACCATACAGCTGGGAGAGGTAGAGGAGAACAGAGATACCAGTCACCATACAGCTGGGAGAGGTAGAGGAGAACAGATACCAGTCACCATACAGCTGGGAGAGGTAGAGGAGAACAGAGATACCAGTCACCATACAGCTGGGAGAGGTAGAGGAGGACAGAGATACCAGTCACCATACAGCTGGGAGAGGTAGAGGAGAACAGAGATACCAGTCACCATACAGCTGGGAGAGGTAGAGGAGAACAGAGATACCAGTCACCATACAGCTGGGAGAGGTAGAGGAGAACAGATACCAGTCACCATACAGCTGGGAGAGGTAGAGGAGGACAGATACCAGTCACCATACAGCTGGGAGAGGTAGAGGAGAACAGATACCAGTCACCATACAGCTGGGAGAGGTAGAGGAGAACAGATACCAGTCACCATACAGCTGGGAGAGGTAGAGGAGAACAGATACCAGTCACCATACAGCTGGGAGAGGTAGAGGAGGACAGATACCAGTCACCATACAGCTGGGAGAGGTAGAGGAGAACAGAGATACCAGTCACCATACAGCTGGGAGAGGTAGAGGAGAACAGATACCAGTCACCATACAGCTGGGAGAGGTAGAGGAGGACAGATACCAGTCACCATACAGCTGGGAGAGGTAGAGGAGAACAGATACCAGTCACCATACAGCTGGGAGAGGTAGAGGAGAACAGATACCAGTCACCATACAGCTGGGAGAGGTAGAGGAGAACAGAGATACCAGTCACCATACAGCTGGGAGAGGTAGAGGAGGACAGAGATACCAGTCACCATACAGCTGGGAGAGGTAGAGGAGAACAGATACCAGTCACCATACAGCTGGGAGAGGTAGAGGAGAACAGATACCAGTCACCATACAGCTGGGAGAGGTAGAGGAGAACAGAGATACCAGTCACCATACAGCTGGGAGAGGTAGAGGAGAACAGATACCAGTCACCATACAGCTGGGAGAGGTAGAGGAGAACAGAGATACCAGTCACCATACAGCTGGGAGAGGTAGAGGAGGACAGAGATACCAGTCACCATACAGCTGGGAGAGGTAGAGGAGAACAGAGATACCAGTCACCATACAGCTGGGAGAGGTAGAGGAGAACAGAGATACCAGTCACCATACAGCTGGGAGAGGTAGAGGAGGACAGAGATACCAGTCACCATACAGCTGGGAGAGGTAGAGGAGGACAGATACCAGTCACCATACAGCTGGGAGAGGTAGAGGAGAACAGAGATACCAGTCACCATACAGCTGGGAGAGGTAGAGGAGGACAGAGATACCAGTCACCATACAGCTGGGAGAGGTAGAGGAGGACAGATACCAGTCACCATACAGCTGGGAGAGGTAGAGGAGGACAGAGATACCAGTCACCATACAGCTGGGAGAGGTAGAGGAGGACAGAGATACCAGTCACCATACAGCTGGGAGAGGTAGAGGAGAACAGAGATACCAGTCACCATACAGCTGGGAGAGGTAGAGGAGAACAGAGATACCAGTCACCATACAGCTGGGAGAGGTAGAGGAGGACAGATACCAGTCACCATACATGGTCCTGGAGGAAGGGAAGTAACCTGTAACCTTCATGTTGATATAAGCTCCTGCCATGCAGTCTTAAAACACAACGACCAACTGAGACAGAAACTTGGTAACTTCTAGAGATGTTTTAATTTGATTCATTGATTAACCTCATTTTACAGCGACAGTGACCTACTGTCTGAAACGTTATTTCACTTTGATATTGCACACAGACAATCTGTTTTATGTTTGTGTTTTTTAAGTGTATGGAATTAAAGATGCATTTTAGATGGCTATACAGCTCTCACTGAATTGATTTTGAAGGCCACATGAATTATTGTTTCCAAAGCGCTGTTGAATAAGTGCTACTTCAACACATCTGGTTTACTTTGGTGTTACCTAGAGCCAGTAACCTGGGAAATAAGGCTTCAGCTCCGTCTTTATTCCAATCTCAATGCACTCGTCTTCAGGCAGAATAAATCAACCTATGTGGGTCAAATACTACTATACTTACTATTGTATAGTGAATACAGGTAGGAGCTGCAATCTTTTATACACTATTCTAACAGAAAGGGTCATTCATCTGTAATTAGAACTACTGCTGTTCATTTGCAAATTGGTCAACCTCCTGAAATGGTTCAAAGTTCATGACAACGTGTCAAACTGAATGTAAAGTACACTGGTAGACTAGTGTATTTTCTTCCTGTGCTGGGCCTCAAGGTAGCAGGCAAGCAGACCCACACTGATTTGATGTGGTCCCGTTCACATGTTGGTCATGTCCTTGGTTGACCACCTGCCATGTTGAAGTAACATCTTAGAAAATGCATTTTAAGATCAATAGAAGAGCATGAGAATTGAAAAGAAAAATGTACTAATTAATTGAAAACTGCATTGGGTCTCTGTATTCCAGTGGACCCGTGTGCACCCGCCCACGTCTTTGCTTTGTTAGACTGTTTTACTTTCTGTTACTGTAACTGACTGGTCTTCTGACTGGCCTGGCAGGGTGGTCTTCTGACTGGTCTTCTGACTGGCCTGGCAGGGTGGTCTTCTGACTGGTCTTCTGACTGGCCTGGCAGGGTGGTCTTCTGACTGGTCTTCTGACTGGCCTGGCAGGGTGGTCTTCTGACTGGTTTTCTGACTGGCCTGGCAGGGTGGTCTTCTGACTGGTCTTCTGACTGGCCTGGCAGGGTGGTCTTCTGACTGGCCTGGCAGGGTGGTCTTCTGACTGGTCTTCTGACTGGCCTGGCAGGGTGGTCTTCTGACTGGTCTTCTGACTGGCCTGGCAGGGTGGTCTTCTGACTGGCCTGGCAGGGTGGTCTTCTGACTGGTCTTCTGACTGGCCTGGCAGGGTGGTCTTCTGACTGGCCTGGCAGGGTGGTCTTCTGACTGGTCTTCTGACTGGCCTGGCAGGGTGGTCTTCTGACTGGTCTTCTGACTGGCCTGGCAGGGTGGTCTTCTGACTGGTCTGGCAGGGTGGTCTTCTGACTGGTCTGGCAGGCTGGTCTTCTGGCAGCCTGGTTTGTTTGTTTTAAAAGGCTATATGTTGAGTATGTATATATGTTTTAAAAAGTTATATTTTTGAACAATCTGCTGTTTTAAAAATGATTCTGTGTTGAAGTGGGCCCGTGAGTCTTTCGTTGGGGACTAACATGGCAGTGTGTCTCACACCCACACCTTACTGGACACTGCAGGGTGAAGGTTTTCCATTCAGGATTAGTGGTTCAGTAGAGCACATGCACCTTTCAGGAGAGATTCCTGTCTGTAAGCTTTAAAGGACTGGGCTTAGTAAAGAAGGAAAGAAATGGGGTATGGGGAGATGTGGGGATATATTTTAAGGGCATTGGCAATAAGCTACATGTTGCAGCTATCTGTAAATGAACATATTTTTGTTTTATATTTCAACCCTGTACAGCCTTAGATTGAAAGGCACCTCGGACTAAAAACTAGCAGAGAAAGATATCTTGAGTATTTTTTTTCTTTTTCTTTTTAAACAAAATATCTGTAAATAGAGATGTAAATATGGTGCTCTATATTTAGACAGCAGAGTGAACCTTTTGGTCCATAGCTGTAAGTATAGCCTTATTAGTAATGGGTGTCTCCAAGAAAAGAACATGATTTTATTCATGTCAGTCAGTCTGACCGTTGTCTTACCCAGATGTAAACAGGTGAATGACATGTGCATGTGTTATATGTTTAACATTATCGATCCAAGGACATCGAGAGAGGAAGAACCATCCACTGAATGTTACTGGACCAAACCATGTGCTGGCTAAAAGAAAATGAAAATATGAAATGGCAGAATTATTAAATGTATTATTCTGTAGTTGATACCTGTTGTCAAATGTTACATATAGCTATGGTAATATCCAAAATAAAATGTTGTGGAAAATGACGTCTTATAAATTAGTCTTGTCTTTTCTGTGCTCGTGATGTATTGATGACACGCCTGTCGCCCAAGTGGGTCTGTGTTCTGTCAGATGCAACTTCGATCACTTGTTGCTAAAGGAATTGACAGAAAATAATCCATTACACTGTACAGTGTTGATCCCAAATGTTGCTCCATAACTGTTTAACCATAACTTTATCTTGTCAACTATTTACCTCAGAGCTTCATCCAAGAGGTGGATCACTGATCGGTGTGCTGGTAGTTTTCCTGGTGGCCTTGCTTTTAAGATGAAGACATTAGGGTGATGATCAATGTCCCAAATGGCACCCTATTCCCTATATAGTGCATTAGTTTGCATGGTCAAAAGTAATGCACTATATATGGAATAGGGTGCCAGTTGGGGCACATGACTTAGAACTCTAATTAGAACAATCTTGGTGCATCACCATGTTCAGACTCCAGAGACTATTCCCTCCAGAGTAGAGACCAGTTAAATATGCAGGCCACAGAGCCCCTCTGCTGAAAGGTATTCTGCCAGGATTTACAACTCCTTATGCTGCTGCCAGAAGACACCAGTAACCCCTGAAGAGCAACTTATATAGAGCCTTCACCTACAGTGCCTTCAGATAGTATTCCTACCCATTTTGTGTTGCAGCCTGAATTCAAAATGTATTCAATATTTTTTCTGTCACTCATCTTCATACAATACCCCATAATTTTATTAAATGGTAGCAAATGTATTAAATTAAATGCAGAATTTTCTCATTTAAGTATTCACAACCCTTGAGTCAATACATTGTAGAACCGCCTTTGGCGACGATTACAGCTTTGAGTCGTCTTGGGTAGGTCTGTATCAGCTTTGCACAACTCGATTTGGGGATTTTCTCCTATTCTTCCTTGCAAATTTTCTCAAGCTCTGTTAAGTTAGATGGAGAGCGGCGGTGAACAGCAATCTTCAAGTCTTTCCATAGATTTTCAATGGTATTCAAGTTTGGACTTTGGCTGGGCCACTCAGACTTTCACATTATAGTTCTGAAGCCATTCCAGTGTTGCTTTGACTTTATGCTTGGGGTCATTGTCCTGTTGGGACGTAAATCTTTGCTCCAATCTAAGGTTGTTCGTGTTCTGATAAAGGATTTGCCTGTATTTGGCGCCATTCATTGTTCCCTCCATCCTCAACAGTCTCCCAGTCCCCTACTGCTGAAAAGCATCCCCATAGCATGATGCTGCCACCACCATGCTTCACGATGGGGATGGTGTTAGACTGGTGATGAGCTGTGCCTGGTTTTATCCAGACAGAGCTTTGCATTCAGGCCAAAGAGTTAAAAAATGTACCTTTTTGAAAACTCCTGGCATGCTGTCATGTGCCTTTTTCTCAGGAGTGGCTTCCTTCTGGCCACTCTCCCATAAAGCCCAGATTGGTGAAGTGCTGTAGAGACGTGTCCTTCTGGCAGGTTCTGCCATCTCAGCCAAGGACAACTCTGTAGTTCTGTCTGATTGGTCATTGGGTTCTTGGTCCCTTCCCTGACCAAGGTCCTTCTTGCACTGTCAACTGTGGGACCTTATATACAGTGGGGGGGGGAAAGTATTTGATCCCCTGCTGATTTTGTACGTTTGCCCACTGACAAAGAAATGATCAGTCTATCATTTTAATGGTAGGTTTATTTGAACAGTGAGAGACAGATTAACAACAAAAATATCCAGAAAAACGCATGTAAAAAATGTTGTAAATTGATTTGCATTTTAATGAGGGAAATAAGTATTTGACCCCCTCTCAATCAGAAAGATTTCTGGCTCCCAGGTGTCTTTTATACAGGTAACGAGCTGAGATTAGGAGCACACTCTTAAAGGGAGTGCTCCTAACCGCAGCTTGTTACCTGTATAAAAGACACCTGTCCACAGAAGCAATCAATCAGATTCCAAACTCTACATCATGGCCAAGACCAAAGAGCTCTCCAAGGATGTCAGGGACAACATTGTAGACCTACACAAGGCTGGAATGGGCTACAAGACCATCGCCAAGCAGCTTGGTGAGAAGGTGACAACATTTGGTGCGATTATTCGCAAATGGAAGAAACACAAAAGAACTGTCAATATCCCTCGGCCTGGGGCTCCATGCAAGATCTCACCTCGTGGAGTTGCAATGAGCATGAGAACGGTGAGGAATCAGCCCAGAACTACACGGGAGGATCTTGTCAATGATCTCAAGGCAGCTGGGACCATAGTCACCAAGAAAACAATTGGTAACACACTACGCCGTGAAGGACTGAAATCCTGCAGTGCCCGCAAGGTCCCCCTGCTCCAGAATACATATACATGCCCGTCTGAAGTTTGCCAATGAACATCTTAATGATTCAGAGGACAACTGGGTGAAAGTGTTGTGGTCAGATGAGACCAAAATGGAGCTCTTTGGCATCAACTCAACTCGCCGTGTTTGGAGGATGAGGAATGCTGCCTATGACCCCAAGAACACCATCTCCACCGTCAAACATGGAGGTGGAAACATTATGCTTTGGGGGTGTTTTTCTGCTAAGGGGACAGGACAACTTCACCGCATCATTTGACAGGGCCATGTACTGTCAAATCTTGGGTGAGAACCTCCTTTCCTCAGCCAGGGCATTGAAAATGGGTCGTGGATTGGTATTCCAGCATGACAATGACCCAAAACACACGGCCAAGGCAACAAAGGAGTTGCTCAAGAAGAAGCACATTAAGGTCCTGGAGTGGCCTAGCAAGTCTCCAGACCTTAATCCCATAGAAAATCTGTGGAGGGAGCTGAAGGTTCGAGTTGCCAAACATCAGCCTCGAAACCTTAATGACTTGGAGAAGATCTGCAAAGAGGAGTGGGACAAAATCCCTCCTGAGATGTGTGCAAACTTGGTGGCCAACTATAAGAAACGTCTGACCTCTGTGATTGCCAACAAGGGTTTGGCCACCAAATACTAAGTCATGTTTTGCAGAGGTGTCAAATACTTATTTCCCTCATTAAAATGCAAATCAATTTATAACATTTTTGACATGTGTTTTTCTGGATTTTTTTGTTGTTATTCTGTCTCTCACTGTTCATATAAACCTACCATTAAAATTATAGACTGATCATTTCTTTGTAAGTGGGCAAACGTACAAAATCAGCAGGGGAGCAAATACTTTTTCCCTCACTGTAGACACGTGTGTTTCTTTCTAAATCATGGCCAAACAATTGAATTGGTCACAGGTGTCACTACAACTTGGAGTCCATCTCAAGATCAAAAGAAATTGGATGCGCTGGAAGTCAATTTGCAGTGTCAAAGCATAGGGGTTTGAATACTTAGCCAAATTATTGTAGACTTCTGTATTTCATTGTCAATAAATGTGCAAACATTTCTAAAAACATGTTTTAACTTTGTCATTATGGCGTGATGGGTGAGATGTTACATATTTTTAATTCAGGTTTTAACAACAAAATGTGGTATAAGTCAAGAGGTATGAATACTTTCTGAAGGCACTGTACAAATCTATGTCCTCCCAGAGGTAGAGCATGTAGACGGGACACACTAGAGGGATCATCAACTAGATTCAGCCGAGGGCCACATTTTCTTGAGTGGATGGTCAGGGGGCCGGAACATAATTACAAATCATTTGCAGACTGCAAATTTACCGCTAGAAGCCAGAACCGATATATTTGACTAAACAATCATTTCAAACCTTGTTTACGATCATGTCTCTATTATGCTTGGGAATACTTGAACAGATTTCCAAAATGTAAATCACTTGGAGCTGATTTCCTAATGTTTTTACAGTCTTGTGTACAACAAAAAAGATAGTGCCTTCAGAAAATATTCATAGAAAGTGTTGAAAGTTTCCAAGAGCACAGTGGTCTCCATAATTGGGAAATGGAAAAAATATGGAACTATCGGAACTGCCTAGAGCTGACCGCCTGACCAAACTGACCTACTGGGCAAGAAGGTCAGGGACGTGACCAAGAACCCAATGAACACTGACAGAACTACAGAGTTCCTTGGCTGGGATAGGAAAACCTGCCAGAAGGACAACAGTATCTACAGCACTTCACCAATCTGGGCATTATGGGAGAGTGGCTAGATGTAAGCCACTCCTAAGAAAAAGGCACATAACAGCACACCTGGAGTCTGCTAAAAGGCATGTGAAAGACTCGGAGCATAATGCAAAAGATTCTGTGGTCTGATGAAACAAAAATGTAACTCTTTGACCTGAATGCAAAGCACTATGTCTGGAGAAAACCAGGCACAGCTCATCACCTTCCTAACACCATCCCTAATGTGAAGCATGGTGGTGGCAGCAACAATGAATGGAGCCAAATACAGGCAAATCCTTGATGAGAATCTGCTTCAGAGTGCAAATAACAGACTGGGGAGAAGATTTATGTTCCAACAGGACAATGACCCAAGCATACAGCCAAAGCAATGCTGGAATGGCTTCAGAACAAGAATGTGAACATCCTTGAGTGGCCCAGCCAAAGTCCAGACTTGAATCCCATTTAAAATCTGTGGAAACACTTGAATCTCCAAATCCAGATGTGCAAAGCTGATACAGACATACACAAGACGATCAAGGTGTAATAGCCGCCGAAGGTGCTTGTACAAAGTATTGACTCAGGAGTGTGAATACTTATAGAAATTAGGTATCTATATTTCATTTTCAATACATTTGTAAAAACTTGTTTTCACTTTGTCATTATGGGGTATTGTGTGTAGATGGGTGGGGAAACACTGAACTAGAGAATGGAGACACTTGTAAGCGTGTGAAAGATTTTTGTATAGATTTATTTGGGGAAAGGGATGCTAGGTTTGTTTGGTTTCAATAATGCTGTTCTGAACCATTTTTATACACTTGGTGATATTGTGATTGCAAACTGTAGTGAGTGTATGTACAGTAAATAGCATATAAAACAAATCTTGACAGCATCGCATGTCAAAGGCACAAGCCCGCTCTGAGGGGGGTCTTCAAGAGCGTATGGACTAATAGCATAAACAACTTAAAAAGAAATCAATTCATTTCAATTAAGTATCACTACTTCTGATTGACAGTCATTGATTAGACTGAGTAACAATGACCATGATAGTTGCAGGCTGTGAGGAGTATTTAACATTACGTAGCATACCATGCTTCAGTATGATACAGAGGAGGCTGGTGGGAGGAGCTATAGGAGGATGGGCTCATTGAAATGGATGGAATCAGACATGGTTTCCATGTGTTCAATATGTTCCATTAATTCCATTCCAGTCTTTACAATTTCTCTGTAGCATACTGAAGCATCACCATAGATAATTAGATCTTTCCTATCTCCATGTGTAGTATCACTATGGATCAGATAATACCCTGGATGTGTGGCTCTGTGTGGCTCAGGCGGTAGAGCATGGCGCTTGCAACGCCAAGGATTGTGGGTATGATTCCTGCTGGGGACACACATACTAAAATGTATGCATGACTAAGTCAATTTGGATAAAAGTGTCTGCTTAATGGCATATATTATACTCTGGCAATACTATGTAAACGTTTCAAGGACCTCAATGCTATAGAGCACATCATTATGCCAGAATTCCTAAGACTTTCACGTGTTTAGTCCTCCATTTTGAAAGTAGTTCTACTTAATGTCTCTGACAGACCTACTGATACTGGATGTAGCCCTGCCCCTAACTGACTATAGTGGCTTTTAAGCAAAGCTGTTGGTCTAAAACTCTGTCTAATGTGAAAACCTATTTTTGAAAAGTAATTCATGTCATCTGTTGGTGGAATACTGTCAGGATATAATTACCATAGGCCATCTATCTCAAACTGAACCGCCTCCACCAATTCCATAATGGCCATATGAACATGAAAAGTCTATGTAACACAGCATACCCTCAACCGCATCCATACACCTACAATGACCTATTATCCAACACCTTAACCTGGGCCTGACGTTCAGGGCTGGCCGCTGGCCCGGGTAGGTTTTGGAAACCCTCCGGGCCAGTTGATCATCCCGGTCAGTGGCCACTTGGGCCAGTGAAAAAAAATATTGTAAAAATGCTATATTTAATCTAGGCAATGTAATAAAGGATTCCTGAAGCTGTGAGTTCGTTAAATTGATCATTTTACACACGCGCGCCATAAACTACACATTAAGCCGAGTTTGAGATTGTTGTGTGGAGCAGCTCACTGAAGACCGATTGCTGTAGGAAACATCTTCAAAGTTATGATAAATACCAATAAATGCTAAGGCAAGAATGGGTATGCAAACCAGGAATAAAAAGTTCCGTCTTTGTAGAATATTTGCTTTGCGCAATTGTCATCATAGAATAGCAAAACTTGATAATCGGACATTTCTTCGGGGCTATTTGGTCCTAGAAAAGTCCTTGAAGGTAGCCGATTTACAAGTTTTACTGCAATATAATTATTATATCATTATAATTTCTGATCAGTTTTTGTGCGAGATCTATCCGCTTTCATTTGTTTTTCGCGCTAGTCTGTTGCTCTCTTTGCGGTAAAACCACGTGCAGTTATTATGAGCAGGACAACCAGGGGAATGTTGGCTTCACCTTCCATACAAATCGTTCCATTACAAAAGGAACCCGATTTTTGCTCACTTTGTTTTAAAACATGATACATTAACCCCTCAATAACTCTTCAACATTTCAAAGGGTGAGACTGACTAGCTGCCACAGACTTCATTAGTGTGTTTGTGTTGGGAGCATCTACATACAGTCTATTTAGTCAGGCAATGTCCGCTTTATTCTGACATGTTTTAGAATGTCAAATATTTTTATGTCATTGCATAATGCCATTTGGAAGGCTTAATAAAACATGCATTATTCTAAGTTGTTATGCATACTTTTTTTGCTTACATGTTTGGGGGATCTTTTTCTATAGGCTATGACAATTCAATATAAAAATGTAGGTCCTTGAAAACTACAATTAATTGCTTGAAAAAAAAATCTTTGAATTTGACTTCCCAATGTCTGTATGAATCCTGTAGGCTACTTGCTCAGCCCAAATGAAAGATAAAATCACTAGCTATTGAATTTATGCGCGCATCATTCGCTTGCCTGCCAGATGTTGAAACTTGCCAGTATTTCTTTCATTCGGCCCAGTGTGCCGTTGGCAAATTGACCTGAATGTCAAGCCCTGCCTTATAAATACATTGCTACGTACCAAATGTATGTTAACAGTGGTTTACGGAGGACATTAACATAAAGTCTTGTTCTCTGGTCTGATCTGAATCTTTAGTTTAGAGGCTAGTCTTCATGATTAAAACAATCACATACAGTAATGTTCTATAGACATCTGCAGGTAATACACTACACTCCGCAAACCAAACAGAAATACCTGGCAACAGGGCAGAGGCTAAGAGCATAAAACCATAAAACCATAAAACCGTTTATATATATAAAAAACTACTTTTTGATATTTTATGCATAAATAAGCTTTGAGCTTGGTGTTGTAAAGAAAACAGTCTATTTGAACCATCTGAAGTGAATCTTTCTTTGTTTGGAGGGCATCTTCCATCTGGAGTTTAGCCTATCTTCGTCTTGTCAGTATCTGAACGATCGGCCTCTTCTCTCCATCACTTAGCAGTTTTTGGGATCCCCGAGGCCTCCAGCATTTTCTGTAACAGTGTAAAATGTGATTAATATCTCATGTGCTACCAAACTGCCACATGAAATACAGGCTAGCTGTTAGGCCTATTATTGGGGATGTCATAAACAGAATACACGCTCCATAGAAGGAATACATTGTCCTCTGTAGCTCAGTTGGTAGCTTTTGAAACGGCAGTAAAAGTGCAATAACTTGTGTCGGCTGTGGTATTTTGGATGCAGTATTTGCAAGAATATACTGCAGTGTAACGCTTCGATCACACCGACAGCGTCATTACATTTTGGTACACCAGAATAACCTTCATTCCCAAGGAAACGCTGCGTTTGCCTTACAGCATTGCAGAGTTCAGTGTGGTGCATCAGTTGGATTTATCGAACTTATGCGTCAATCTGTATGCGTAGACAGCTTGACAGAAATGGTAGCAGAAGGTGAATGTTCAACTTTGTTACATACATATCCAGATGATGCTGCATACTATTCTGCGCAATGAGGCTGTCGGTGTGTTGGAAGCGTAACTGCAGTTACAATGCAAAAGTACTGCAGTAAAAAAATGATATAGAATTTTGGACACAGTATTTGCAGCATACTGCAGTTATACTGCACTCTGATTGCAATCTTTTTCTATAAGGGAGAGCATGTCACTGTAACGTCAAGGTTGAGGGTTCCATCTCTGGGACCATCCATACTTAAAATGGATGCACGCATTACTACGTCGCTTTGGATAAACACGTCTGCTAAATGGCATAAATTATTATATAGAAATATGAAAGCTTTTCAGTGTTGGAGCAGCTTTTTAAAATAAAACAAACATAAGCACACTGTTAGCTTGCTTTAACAAATATACAGAGCTCTCCTCTCTCTCTAAATGACATTAAGCCTCCAGAGGAGGAAACCAGAGCTTTAAAACAGCATTACATCTCCAAATTACAGTGGTTCTGGAACCCCTTAACAAGACCTGGAGATCTTCACCAGATTGAGTTCTTATTTTAAAATAGAATACTTTTCTACAACACAGGCCTTCTCCCCAGACTCTAATCTCAGCTGAGTTACATTTAATCAATTCATTCCACTGCCTCCAGCGCACCCGAGCAAATTACATTCTGGGTTCAAATGTGTTACGTGCAATTAACGTTTCAATCCAACACACGGATCAATGGGAGAGTTTCTTTGCTGATGGAAGTCTTTTTATTCATAGTGGATTCCATAAGGGGAGAGCAGGGTTAAATATATAGACCTACGGTTCCCCACAGGGATAGAATGTGGCGGATTGTACTCAACACCCAGCCCAATCTACTGCAGCTACTTGTTCTGGAAAACCAAACGGACAGTCACATTAATAGTGTGTCATGGTCTGTAAATGCAGTCTGTATTTATGCTGTTGTTTGCGCTTGCCGGAACATTCTGAGGTTGTCCTTCTGACAGACTTGTTTGCACTTGTTGTTGTAGTCGCCATAACTACAGTGCAACGAAAAACACAGACCGACACATACACACTCGCGCCACAGAGAACCTTCATCTCATTTGTAACAACAGCAGTAACAGAAATCAAATTCCTCTTGCTCAGAGACTTGTTCAATGGCTGCCAGGATCCTGCCGGGAGACATGGGAAGCCCATGGCAATAAATGATGCCTTTACAGTTCACACCACTTATCAGAGGAGAAGACAGGAGGGAGGAGAGGGGCCGGCAGCGAGGTAGAGAGAGAGAGAGAGGAGAGAGGAGAGGGGCCGGCAGCGAGGTAGAGAGAGAGGAGGGAGGAGAGGGGCCGGCAGCGAGGTAGAGAGAGAGGAGGAGGGAGAGGGGCTGGCAGCGAGGGAGAGAGGAGAGGGGCCGGCAAGCGAGGTAGAGAGAGAGGAGGGAGGAGAGGGGCCGGCAGTGAGGTAGAGGGAGAGGGAGAGGGGCCGGCAGTGAGGTAGAGAGAGAAGAGGAGGGAGAGGGGCCGGCAGCGAGGTAGAGAGAGAGGAGGGAGGAGAGGGGCCGGCAGCGAGGTAGAGAGAGAGGAGGGAGGAGAGGGGCCGGTAGAGAGAGAGGAGGAGGGAGAGGGGCCGGCAGTGAGGTAGAGAGAGAGGAGGAGGAGAGGGGCCGGCAGCGAGGTAGAGAGAGAGGAGGAGGGAGAGGGGCCGGCAGCGAGGTAGAGAGAGAGAGGAGGAGGAGGGGGGCCGGCAGCGAGGTAGAGAGAGAGGAGGGAGGAGGGGGGCCGGCAGCGAGGTAGAGAGAGAGGAGGGGGGCCGGCAGCGAGGTAGAGAGAGGAGGGGGGCCGGCAGCGAGGTAGAGAGAGAGGAGGGGGGCCGGCAGCGAGGTAGAGAGAGAGGAGGGAGGAGAGGGGCCGGCAGCGAGGTAGAGAGAGAGGAGGGATGGGAAGTCCACGGTCATGTTGTAACAAAGGTCCAGCACACTGCACTGTACAGACCCCTCCCTCCTACAGCCAGCCCCTCTCCCTGTAGTATACACTAGTAAGTCAACTAATTCCCTGGTTTTCCAGCATGTTGAGCTAATTGCCTAGGCATGTTAGTATTGATCATGTAGGAGGAAGGCTGAAGCAGAGGGCTTTATGAAGCATCCCCAGCACATTGACAGGGAGGGCCTCTCTCTCACACTGCACTGCTCAGGTTGTGGCCTATTTACTAGGATATACCTCCCTCCCACTGCAGTCAAGTTCACTCACTGCACTGTAGAAACAGATGCGAGACATATCCATATTCACTACTGCTCACATAGCGCGTACGCCCCATTTTCATCACATCTTTTATTCCTCTCTGCACTGGGCCCCAACTTCCCTGGACTATCAGGCTGCAGTAACAAGCCTCTCTCCTGATGATGAACTTCCCTGGACTATCAGGCTGCAGTAACAAGCCTCTCTCCTGATGATGAACTTCCCTGGACTATCAGGCTGCAGTAACAAGCCTCTCTCCTGATGATGAACTTCCCTGGACTATCAGGCTGCAGTAACAAGCCTCTCTCCTGATGATGAACTTCCCTGGACTATCAGGCTGCAGTAACAAGCCTCTCTCCTGATGATGAATTTCAAGTCAATCCCACAGAGAGAGAAGTGTAGTTGGATAGCAGCTAGCAGTTTCTCTCTGAGCTGGCCTGTCTCGCTGAGGTGACAGAGGTCCTCGATGACTCAGCCATCATCCCACATCACCACTCCTGTGTCTGTGACATCATGCCTGGCCAGGCTCACACCAGACAGACAGAGATGCAAGCAGGCTCAGGAACACAACACACACACACACCACTGGACTCCTCACACTCAAAATACACATTCACCGACAAGGTGCTCTGCCCTGGACTAAGGGTAATCTGGCCTGGACTAAGCCTGGACTAAGGGTCTTCTGTACAGCATCTGTCTCTCGCTCTTTCTATAGTACAGTATCTGTCTCTCTATAGTACAGTGCCCTGCGAAAGTACTCATCCCTCTTGGCGTTTTTCCTATTTTGTTGCATTACACCCTGTAATTTAAATGGATTTTTATTTGATTTTCATGTAATGGACATACACAAAATAGTCAAAATTTGTTAAGTGAAATGAAAAAAATTACTTGTTTCAAACAATGTTAAAAAATAAAAAACGGAAAAGTGGAGCGTGCATATGTATTCACCCCCTTTGCTACGAAGCCCCTAAATAAGATCTGGTGCAACCAATTACCTTCAGAAGTCACATAATTAGTTAAATAAAGTCCACCTGTGTGCAATCTAAGTGTCACATGATCTCAGTATATACATACATATACACTGCTCAAAAAAATAAAGGGAACACTTAAACAACACAATGTAACTCCAACTCAATCACACTTCTGTGAAATCAAACTGTCCACTTAGGAAGCAACACTGATTGACAAAATTTCACATGCTGTTGTGCAAATAGAATAGACAACAGGTGGAAATTATAGGCAATTAGCAAGACACCCCCCAATAAAGGAGTGGTTCTGCAGGTGGGGACCACAGACCACTTCTCAGTTCCTATGCTTCCTGGCTGATGTTTTTGGTCACTTTTGAATGCTGGCGGTGCTTTCACTCTAGTGGTAGCATGAGACGGAGTCTACAACCCACACAAGTGGCTCAGGTAGTGCAGCTCATC